>NC_133662.1:243354352-243356852 GCF_037893015.1 Macrotis lagotis | reverse complement strand
TAAATCTCTGAATAAAGATTGTAGGATGCATTTTTATTCTATTTATTTACATTTCTATTTATTCTATATTATGTTATCTAGAACAAAATGTGTCATAATATGTTCTAGATAGAATTATATTATACTTGATTCTCCATATAATTATAACATATTCTGTATCATAATTTATTATCTATATAATGTATCTTATATTGTTTATATATTATATATTCGATTAATTCTATTTATTTTGAAATCTTCACTAGTAGCATTTTCTCCGTCACTTTCAGTTCATTAAGCCCTAATTTTGTAGCATTTGTTGATTTCTGAGGTGTAAAAGCTCACAATGAAAACTGAACAACCAGGCAGTTTCAGTTTGCACCCAGCTAGGCAGGGAAGAAGTCAGAGCTGCATGGTGGCTGGGGTGTTAGGTAGAGCTTCCTGGGTGGGGAGAGGGAGCAGCTGTTTGAGAAAAGACAGCAGTTCTGACCTTGAATCCACTAATATGCCACTTAATGAATCATCACCTGGTACAAGAGAGCTTGCTCTTTTTGGAGTGTGGGTTTGTTTTTTTTTAACCAGATCTATGATTTCACAGGGCAGCTAGGTGACATAATGGATAGAGCACCAGGCCTCAAGTTAGGAAGATTCAATTTCTGAATTCAAATCTGAACTCAGACACTTAATAGCTGTGTGACCCTGGGCAAGTCACTTCACCCAGTTTGCCTCAGTCTCCTCATCTGTCAAATGAGCTAGAAAAGAAAATGGCAAACCCCTCCAGTATCTGTGCCAAGAAAACCCCAAAACAAGGTCACAGAGTCAGATATGACTGAAAGAACAGAACAAAAACAATAATATCATCGGTATTTTCCCCATGAGAAAACTCCCTCTACCAATCTAGATTACTGCTGTAATGTAATCTTAAGAGTCGCTCAGAGCACTCAGAGCTTTCAAAGGATCCTGAATCCAGAACTGAATCTAGAACTTTGGGGCTACAAAGTTCAAACCCCTTCATTCTACAGGTGAGGAAACTGAGGCAAGCAGGGTTAAATGACTTACTCAGAGTCAAGACACTAGGGTCTGAGGTAGAATTTGAACCTAGATCCAGTTCTTGATCCTCTGTATCAGGGGTGGGGAACTTCTGACCTGCATACCACATAAGGCCCTCAAAGTCATTTGATCTGGCTGCCATGACAACTGCAGGTGGGGCTGGAAATTCAATAAATCTAGGAGCTTTTAAGGGTAATGTTAATATGTTTTTCTAAGTCAATATGAAGCCCACAGGATTCATCATCCACTTTCTTAGTGAATACCACCCATTAAGTGTGTTCTCCTTTTGAGTCACTTGACATAGTGGTCACTTTTTATTTGACTCTAACACCAATGGGTGAAAAACTTGGATCTAATGGAAAGAGATGGGAGATGGGTTCCATTAACTGGATGGTTGTTTAAAATTATTTTCCTCCAAATAGAGGAGGCAAAGGACGTTATAAATATCCAAATAGCACTTGGCAGAAAAAAGGTTCCCCACCACTGCTCCATATCATCGCTGTTCTAGTACCCTGTGATATTGGGAGAAATGAATGACTATGCTCTAGGAGCATTCCTTCATTTTCCTCCCTTCCTTCCTTCCTTCCTTCCTTCCTTCTTTCCTTCCTTCCTTTGTTTTTTCTTTCTTCCTTCCTTCTTCTTCTTCTTTTTTCTTCCTTTCCTTCCTTCCCCTCTCTCCCTTTCTCCTTTTTTCCTTCCTCTTTTTCTTTCTTCCTTTTTTCTTTCTTTCTTCCTTCTTTCCTTTTTCCTTCTTTCTTTTCTTTCTTCCTTCCTTCCTTCCTTCCTTTCTTTCTCTCTCTCTCTTTCTTCTTTCTTTCTTTCTTTCTTTCTTTCTTTCTTTCTTTCTCTTCTTTCTTTCTTTCCTAGCTATCAGGATTAGATGATTTGCTCAGGGTCATATAGCTAGGCTGAATTTAAATTCAGGTCTTTCTGACTCTAGGGCCAACATTTACCCATTGCATCACCTAGCTGCTTTAGTCCTTTGTTTTTTGAATCCAAGGAAGTTAAGATTTCACCTGCCACTGGAATTAGAGAGGGTTGGCCTTATTTTAACTCCAACTTTTTGGAGTCAAAGTATTTTAATGTAGACCATTGAGTGTTCTCTCCTTTTGGGTCACTTGAAATAGGGAAGCCAGACAAGAAATGTAATGGGAAAAGAGACAGGAGTTATATTTGGAGAGTCACCCAGACTCCAGGGCCCAGGCAAAATAAGCAATTTTGTCACACATTTATTAAGCTTTGAATGGGAGTAATTTTAACCTTGCCAGAGGTAAAGAGGAATTTGGGTCAAGGTAGGGGCAAGAAGCAGATGCTACTGAATTTAGAAAAAACTTGCTAAAATATCCACAGCTACAGCATGAGCATTTTTACTTAGAGGGAAGTACCTGGCTAATTGCTCTGCTTTAGGGCACCTTCTGTTTTGTGTGTGAGAACTATTCTACCATCATGTGCCACTCATAGGATGTAAAGA
>NC_133662.1:243262033-243350835 GCF_037893015.1 Macrotis lagotis | reverse complement strand
GATTGAAAGAACAGAACAAAAACAATAATATCATCGGTATTTTCCCCATGAGAAAACTCCCTCTACCAATCTAGATTACTGCTGTAATGTAATCTTAAGAGTCGCTCAGAGCACTCAGAGCTTTCAAAGGATCCTGAATCCAGAACTGAATCTAGAACTTTGGGGCTACAAAGTTCAACCCCTTCATTCTACAGGTGAGGAAACTGAGGCAAGCAGGGTTAAATGACTTACTCAGAGTCAAGACACTAGGGTCTGAGGTAGAATTTGAACCTAGATCCAGTTCTTGATCCTCTGTATCAGGGGTGGGGAACTTCTGACCTGCAGACCACATAAGGCCCTCAAAGTCATTTGATCTGGCTGCCATGACAACTGCAGGTGGGGCTGGAAATTCAATAAATCTAGGAGCTTTTTAGGGTAATGTTAATATGTTTTTCTAAGTCAATATGAAGCCCACAGGATTCATCATCCACTTCTTAGTGAATACACCATTAAGTGTGTTCTCCTTTTGAGTCACTTGACATAGTGGTCACTTTTTATTTGACTCTAACACCAATGGGTGAAAAACTTGGATCTAATGGAAAGAGATGGGAGATGGGTTCCATTAACTGGATGGTTGTTTAAAATTATTTTCCTCCAAATAGAGGAGGCAAAGGACGTTATAAATATCCAAATAGCACTTGGCAGAAAAAAGGTTCCCCACCACTGCTCCATATCATCGCTGTTCTAGTACCCTGTGATATTGGGAGAAATGAATGACTATGCTCTAGGAGCATTCCTTCATTTTCCTCCTTCCTTCCTTCCTTCCTTCCTTCCTTCTTTCCTTCCTTCCTTTGTTTTTTCTTTCTTCCTTCCTTTTCTTCTTTTTTTCTTCCTTTCCTTCCTTCCCCCTCTCTCCCTTTCTTCCTTTTTTCCTTCCTTTTTTCTTTCTTCCTTTTTTCTTTCTTTCTTCTTCTTTCCTTTCTTCCTTCTTTCTTTTCTTTCTTCCTTCCTTCCTTCCTTCCTTTCTTTCTCTCTCTCTCTTTCTTTCTTTCTTTCTTTCTTTCTTTCTTTCTTTCTTTCTTTCTTTCTTTCTTTCTTTCCTAGCTATCAGGATTAGATGATTTGCTCAGGGTCATATAGCTAGGCTGAATTTAAATTCAGGTCTTTCTGACTCTAGGGCCAACATTTACCCATTGCATCACCTAGCTGCTTTAGTCCTTTGTTTTTTGAATCCAAGGAAGTTAAGATTTCACCTGCCACTGGAATTAGAGAGGGTTGGCCTTATTTTAACTCCAACTTTTTGGAGTCAAAGTATTTTAATGTAGACCATTGAGTGTTCTCTCCTTTTGGGTCACTTGAAATAGGGAAGCAGACAAGAAATGTAATGGGAAAAGAGACAGGAGTTATATTTGGAGAGTCACCCAGACTCCAGGCCCAGGCAAAATAAGCAATTTTGTCACACATTTATTAAGCTTTGAATGGGAGTAATTTTACCTTGCCAGAGGTAAAGAGGAATTTGGGTCAAGGTAGGGGCAAGAAGCAGATGCTACTGAATTTAGAAAAAACTTGCTAAAATATCCACAGCTACAGCATGAGCATTTTACTTAGAGGGAGTACCTGGCTAATTGCTCTGCTTTAGGGCACCTTCTGTTTTGTGTGTGAGAACTATTCTACCATCATGTGCCACTCATAGGATGTAAAGAGATAGCCTGTAGAAATAGTTTACCTAGATTTTGGACAAACCATCTGTTAGTCTCTCATTCTATTCTTG
Organism: Macrotis lagotis; assembly: GCF_037893015.1. NCBI lineage: Eukaryota > Metazoa > Chordata > Mammalia > Peramelemorphia > Peramelidae > Macrotis > Macrotis lagotis. The sequence continues at coordinate 243,349,085 of NC_133662.1, read as the reverse complement.
CAGGAAAAGATGGATAGATTTAGGCTGCACGGGTCTGATTAGGTGGGTTTGGATATGTGTGGATGATAGGACTCAAAGAAGCATCATTAATTCTTCATTATTAGCCTGGGATGATGTCTCTGGTAGAAGATGCCCAGGGATCTGGGCAAAGTCCTCTGCTAGTTAACATTTTTATCAGCAACTTGGGAAGGCAGCAGTAACTAACACATTAGATGAAAAAAAAATCAGGATTCAAAATAGTTGGACAGGCTGGAGAAAAGTTTCAATCAAACATGCCCAAGTGACCCACAATATGCTTCTAGAATCAGATTAAGATCTAATGGGGGGGGGGGGCTAGGTGGCACAGTGAATAGAGCACCAGCCTTGGAGTCAGGAGTACCTGAGTTCAATTCTGGCCTCAGACACTCAATAATTACCTAGTTGTGTGGCCTTGGACAAGCCACTTAAACCCACTGCCTTGCAAAAACTTAAAAAAAAATCTAATTGGGAAATATTTACAAAATAAAGAAAAATGCAATAAAACATAGATAATGTTAATATATGGTTTTTCTAAGTCAATATGAAGCCCACAGGATTCATTATCCACTTTTTAGTGGTCACTTTTTATTTGACTCTAACACCAATGGGTAAAAAACTTGGATCTAATGGAAAAAGAGTTGGAGGCAGAGGAGATGGATTCCAATATCAGTTCAGTCAAAACCCACCTATGTGACCTTGGAAAAGTCACATACCTCTCTGAATATTTCCCACATACAAATTTTACAATCCCTAATTGTAAATTGAGGACCTTGGACCAGAACACTTCTAAGGTCCATTCCAATTCTAAATCCATGATAAAAGGTTACAGGAATAAATGCAAGTCTTCTACTTGGTCTTAACACAAACTTCAGAATGGGAAGTGCAAGGCTATTCATCTGAAAAACATCAGGGGATTTTAGACTGCAAGGCACCTGATGGCACAGCAGAGGGAGAGCACTGGACTTGGAGCTAGCATTCTGAAGTCTTTTTCTCTCCTGTGGAATCCTCAATTCCATCTCTTCCTCCTTGTGGGACCTTGGGTAAGTTTCTTAACCCCTCCCCCTGGAACTCGGTTTCCTCCTTTATAAAATGAGGAACTTGGTTTAAATGAGTTCTATGATCCCTTCAAACCCTAAATCTATGATCCTATGATCTTAAAGTGCCTCATCAAAATTATGGGAGGAAGAAGGAAATAGGCCTTTATTAAGAACCTACTATGTGCCAGGCCCTGTGTAGGCACATTACCAATATCATCTCATTTGATCCTCACAACAGCCCTGGAAAGTGGATAGTCTTATGATCCTCCTTTTACAGATGAGGAAACTGAGGCAGACAGTGATTAAGTGACCAAGGTAAGAGAGCTAGTAAATATCTGAAGTCAAATTTGAATTCAGGTCTTCCCTGGGATCCAGTGGCCAGTGTCTTGTAGGGCAGCTGTGGAGACACATAAAGTTAAAGGGTAGGAATTTTAAACAGAGTTGACCAACAATGAATAAGTTGTCTTGAGAATGATGACATCTAATCCATAGAATCAAAGACTATTAGACCAATGAAGGGACTTGAAAAATCATCTAGCCAAACAGCCTCCTTCTTACAGATAAGGAAACTGAAGCCTGGGCAGAGAAAATGACCTGCCCAGTCACAAGCTAGTAAGGGACAAAAGGAGGATAGGCAGGCAGCACAGGTTGGAGGAAGTCTAGTCAAATCAATAGGTCTTTATGTTCTTATATGCCTAACAGTGTCCTAAACTCAGTAGATCAAAAGAAAAGGAATGGGGGCAGCTAGGTGGCACACTGGTTAGAGCACTGGCCCTGAAATCAGGAGGACTTGAGCTCAAATCTGTCCACAGACACTTAATAAAAATAACTTAATAGCTGTGTGACCTTGGACAAGTCATTTAACCCCATTGCTTTAAATAAATAAAAAAAATTTTAAAAGGCCCTGCCCTCAAGAAACTCACAGACTATTGGTAGATGAGGCTAGAGAGGGAGGGGAGACAGTAGTATATCATAAAAAGAGGAATTTGGACTTGAGACAATAGGGTTCTGGATGTTCTCATTAACAATGGAGTGATATGATGGAAATCTAACAAAGAGAAAAGAACACTGGATTTGGAGTCACAGGAGTGTCGAAGCTCCAACCTGGAAACGACCTCAGAGGCAACCAAGTCCAACTCAAGAAATGAGCAAAGTTTCTCCTCTCTGCTGTCCCTGGCAAGTGGTCATCCAGCCTATGCTTCAAGGCCTCTGGTGATGAGGCATCCTATCCCACATCTATTCTACTCTGATTACAAAATTCTTCTGTCCCTTTAGATTCTGAAAATCCAATCCCTTTCCCACATTATAGGTCTTCAAATACTTAGTTTCCATGTCCCTATTAAATCATCCCCAGTTTTTTCAATGGAGCCTAATATGTGATGGGTTTCCAGCCTTCTTATCCAGCATTCCTTATCTACGCATATTGTGGCTTGTCTATATCTATCCTAAAATGGAACACCCAGACCAGGACAAAATATTCCTGAAGTGATCTAAGCATTTATAGCTTATATTTGGAGCTACTTTCATTTATACTGATTAATAAGGTTAATACACTTTCTAAACTGCTTCCCCCAACTTGCACTTATACCTACAAAGTGAGTCCTCAGAGGCAGCTGCTACCTTGAATTCTAGGAAACCCTGCAAATGGCTATTCCTACTACTGTAGCCCACAAGCCCCCACCAATGTGCTTCCAATGAACAATCAGCCAAGTAGCACGATTAAATAAAATAAAAACTTTTACTAAAATGTCATTGTACAAGAAGTAACTACAAAACATTCTCCTCATAAACTTTCGATACCCTCTCCCACAAAAATAGCCTTGGGAAGAATGAGTACAAGAGTATAATGGTGGTGAAGCAGACATGGAATGAATAAATAGTGAGTTACTTTAGTTCTAGAGTCGCTGAAGTCCTTTCTCTCCTGGAGAATTCTCAAAAAAACTCTACTAGGTCACAACTTCTCTGCTGGGAGCCTTACTAAACAAGGCTCTTTGGTTCTGTTCCTTTCTGTAGCTCAATTATTGATTTCTAGTACTATCTCTCACTTAAGTCTAAAGCTAGTTTTTTTTTTTATGCTACAGAGGGTCTGCCTCTTTGAAGCAACTTCAGTCTTGACTGAGTCTCTGATTGCAAATCCACCTAGTTTGTTTCTCCTCCCTCAGCTATGCCTCTATCTCTCAGATGGACTCTCCATATACTGGTTAGGTGCTTCTTCAGGGATAGGTAAGCTTGAGCTAAAGACTGTGGCTGATAATGGACAAGGATCAGGAGAAAATCAAGAAAACTTCTCCTCCCCATGTCCCTCACTCCACAACTTCTCCAAGGATTGCTTACAACCCTCCCAAGCCTATGAACTTATGATCTCCTTCAGAGCTTAGCAATTTAAAGACATAATCAATTTTTTAAAATGAGGTTGCTCCCTTCTGACTCATCAGAGAAAGGTGTTCACACTTTGCTAAAGAAGTGTTAACACATCCTTAACACATTTAAATCTCATCATCTGTGAAACCATATGTGACTACAACAGGAGGGGATGGGGCAGGAGAGCAATAATCAGATCAAGTCCCTGCTCTCCTTATCTATGTATAATTCTCCTGTTATTTCTGCAGTCATTATGTGTGTGTGTGTGTGTGTGTGTGTGTGTGTGTGTGTGTTTTGTTGCCCTAACTACAGACTCTTAAGATCCCTAAAGACAAAAATTTTGTCTCCTTGTTTTTTTAAAAAATCTTTCCTTCCAAAAGCTATATAGGGGACTCTTGATCTCTTCTATCTCCCTGTCTGAAAAGTAAAGAGGGTAATCCTATCCTCCCCAGTTCCACTGCACCTGATATGTCCACCACACAGCTCTGTGATAGTTGAACCCTGACAACAATATGAGGCAGCCCTCTCCACAAGCCAATATCAGGCTATTTCCATGTCACTCCCCTCCTCAGAAAACATCAATGGTAGGGCATCAAGGGGGTGCAGTGAATAGAGCTCTAGTCAGAAGGACCTGAGTTCAAATCTGGTCTCAGATGCTTACTGTGTTAGCCTGGCCAAATCATTTAACCCCAATGGCCTCTAAAACAAACAAAAAACTTTAATGGCTCCCCATTGCCACCAGAATACAATTCATATTTGTCAGCAAGCCTAGTCACAACCTTCCAAAATCTGACCCCAAACTAGACCTCCAGTCATGTATTATTTTGTTTACATAAAGCTTTTGTTCCACGTTTTTCCAAAGAGCCCACCATTTGCCTTCACATCTTTGGAGCTTTATCACATCAGTCCTCTTACCTAGCATGTCCTCTCCGAGTATGATGAGATAGTTAGAAGGGGTTAGAAGGGACTACAGAGGCTGTTCATCTAATTCTTTTAATTTTTGAAATGAGAAATCTGAGTCCAAAAGAGATGGAGGAACTTGTCCATTGTCACACAGATGGCAAGACTCAGAGGTGGTGTCAGTTCTTTTTTTCCAGAAGATTATAATTCTAGGTCAGGTGACTTGAATTTATTAATTCTTTAATTGACGATCTGAAATAGCGACTTTGTAGCTTCAGGTTTAAAGAATGTAACAATCTATCCTGACAAAGGAGACAAGTGAAGCTAAGTATTTACATATGTAAGTATGTATATTGTGACCCCTAAACTGTAAAAACCTTAAAAATATAAGGTTAAAGCTAAATTGACAGACAGTATAAATTAGATATGCAGTTTTATTCTCTGGGATTTACATTCTAAACCTTAAGGTGGAGGTCATTATGAACATGACCACACCTCAACTGGGAAAGAGTTGATCTTTTATGCAAAAACAGTGAATAGGAAAAATTAGTAATCTCCTTTGTGTGACCTGACACTGAAGGTTACACAATATCTCTGCCCAAAACTGCTCCTCAAAGATTATCTTCCTCATACAATACTATCTGATCTCTTGTCTCTTCCTGGAAGGACAAGCCTCCCAGCCTACTGATCATTGTACTCTTGAGTTTATAATTAATATAAGGGGAAAAAAACCTTTCATAACATATAGGGTCAAAACCAATCCCCCCATTTACTTTGTCCAAAAAGAATTTTCATTTCACACCAAGTCCTTCACCTATGTTAGGATGTGGGTAGCAAATTTCATCATCAGGCCTCTGGAAACATGTTAGTTATTGTCTTTTTTAAATTTATTTTTGGTTTTTGCAAGGCAATGGGGTTAAGCGACTTGCCCAAGATCACACAGCAAAGGTAATTTATTAAGTCTTTGAAGGCAATCAGCCTTGGTTCACATTTCATCATTACCCTCTGTTTAGAGATGGAGCCATATGTTTCCAAATCCTCCACTTAAGGCGGGGTCCCTGGATAGAAAACTCCTCATATCCCCCTAGGACTTTTCCATGTCCCTGTGTACTACACTCCCTCCAATTCCCCAGTTTTCAGTTTCTGTATGTTATCTTCTCCTATTAGATTGAAAGCTCCTTGAGGGCAGGAATTATCTTTCTTTTCATTTGTATATGAATTCCCAGCTCTTATTACAGTGTCTGACACTTATCAAGGATTTAATAAATGCTCATTAACTGAGAATCAGAGGTGGGATCAGTTTTCTTTCCATTATATCTGGCTCCATGAGCTATTTCATTTAGTCATTCCTTTCTCTCAAAGCAATCCATTGAATTTGTGTTGCCAGATTATGCAATTTTATATATATTAAGAGTTTTTCTTTTTTAATTTGCTCAGTATGAGGAGGGGTGGTAATGGTAGGGAACCAATTAGAAAAAGGAAAAAGAAAATGCAACAAAGAATACATGTGCTATGTATGATATGCTGTATTTATTTCTATATTTATCTTATTGCTATGCAGTGAGGTTATTCTGAATTAAAACTCAGGCACTGAACCACACTATCTGAAAGAATCATGAAAATCCTCATCTTCCTGGGGGGAAAAATAAGAATTTCAGTGCATAACCTTAATAGGTAGGATTGTCACTGATATTACTGATAATGACAATGAATGGGAAATTTTTATAGAAAAAAATGTGATAAGTATACAAGTTTAAAGTAGACATGATTTGTATTTTTTTAAATCATTATATGGAGGGGCCTAGGTGGCATAGTGGGTAGAGCACTGGCCCTGGAGTCAGGAGTACATGAGTTCAAATCCGGCCTCAGACACTTAATAATTACCTAGCTGTGTGGCCTTGGGCAAGTCACTTAACCCCATTGCCTTGCAAAAAAGAAATCATTATATTTCTCAGACAAATATTCTGGGTAATTAAATTTTAAAAATAAAGCAACTGATTCCCATATTTCCCTATGTTGCTGTAGAGTTAACATTAGTCCTCCCCTTCTATCTATACAAAGATCTCCTTTCTATTCCAGCTACATCCACTCAAGTCCTGAGGAATCCCCACTCCCAAGCCTTAAGAGATTTCTCCTTCCTTGGAGTTTCCTATGGTAAGTCAAAGAATCCCAAAATGCCAGCACCAGATGGAACCATAGAGTAATCTAGGTCTCATATTTCAAAAGAATAAACTGAGGCCCCTGAGAAGGAACTGTTTGCAATGTTAGTGATTTCTTTATGCATTTGACCTCTTAAATTGTGAATTCCTTCAAGCCAATCAATTGATACACCTTTATTAAGTATCCAGGATAAAAAGAGTAAAAAAAAAAAAAAAAACCAGCCTGGGTTAAGTTTGGTCTTTCCCCACTACAAAGACTTCAGTTTCAGGAGTTATTTGCTCTTTCCATCTTCATTTTCCTAGAAAAAGCTGTCTCTACTCCTACCGCCTTCGACCCTTCCTCTCTTTGAAATGCTTCAATCCATCCTCCCTCCTTGGTCTTCAAATCGAGCCCCAGTCTCTCACTGAACTTCATTTCTCACTCACCACCTGACTATTGCAATTTCAAACTGGATGTCCCATAAGCTTCTCAAATCAATGTGTCATTCTCTTTTCTCCCAGTCCGCCTCTTCCCTTCTTCCAAACTTCCCTATTTTTGTAGAGGGGCCCACCTTTCTTTGAGTCTTCCAGATTCATACTTTTGGTGCTGTCCCCAACTCCTATTTCTCCTTTACCCCCCATTTCCAATCAGTTGCCACCTCTATGACATCTCTGGCCTCTGACCCTTTTCTGTAGTCACACAATTATCAGTTCCTGCTCTCCTCACCTCTCACCTGAGCATTGGTAATTCTGGCACAGGGACTTACTAACTAGTCAAATACTGCTAAGCCCAAGACTGCAAGGGCTCTTGGTCCTGGCTGTCTTTTATATTCCCTCTTGGATTGCTTTGGCTTCATGACTCTGAGGTTGCCTATCTCCTCATTAGGAGGAGACATCTCAGATTCCTCGGTTCCACAAGAGATTCCTGAAGAACAATTCTGAATTTGGTTCTAAGTCTAAGGTTCTAGTCTAATTTTAGTCTCACTCTAACCAGAGCACAAAGGACAGAGGGGTAGAAAGAGGAAATGAGTACCACCATAGAATACCAACAGGAATCAGGTATAGAATAGGTAATTTCATTCCCACACAGAAAGGGGAAAGTAGAAGGTGGGGCAGTTAGGTGGCACAGTGGATAGAGTGCTGGGTCTAACCTCAGACACTCACTAGCTGTGTGACCCTAAGCAAGCCATTTAGCCTTGTTTGCCTTGGTTTCTTCATCTCCAAAACGAGTTGGAGAAGAAAATGGCAAATCCCCAGCATCTTTGCAAAGAAAAAAAAAAGATTCATGAAGAATCAGACATGACTAAAAAATGACTAAAGAACAGCAATTTTTTATTTTTCCCTTCTTGTGTTTTTCCTCTTTTTGTTTTGATTCTTCTTTCACAGTGTGACTAATATGGAAATATGTGTAACATGATTATACATGTATAACCTATATCAGATTACTCGCTATCCGAGGGTGGGGGGAGGGGAGGATAGAAGGGAGACAATTTTACAAAATTAAATGTAGAAAATTAAAACTACATATAATTGGAAAAATAAGTTAATTAACATTTTTTAAAAAACCATAAACCAGTAAAGAATCATAGAGTGATCACAACCAGTTGAAAGAGCAGTCTCCATTTGCAGAGCTATTCATTAGCTAGTTTATGCTTCATCTCCATTGAATATTGCCCAATTAGTATCAGATACTTTCCCCGATTTATCACTTCATAAATTACACTATTCTGATAATCAGTACTCTACTATGTGGGCACCCTCCTGGTTCTTCAAGTCACTTCAGGTTCCTCTGGTTTCTAGCTCGGAAAGAGAGGATGGAAGCTGCCAACATGAGAGGCACTGACTCTCTCCATCACGTCCCTAACCTCAGCTTGCTACTGGAGACTTTGGGAAGCTTCCCCTTGGATGAGATCCAAGAGCTTCTCTCTTGGATAAGCTGAGCTATCTTTCCACCAATGGAAAAGATCTTTCACTTTGTTTTGTCTAGTATGTATTTTCCTATGTATACTTTGTCTGACTTCTATTTTGTTTATCCACTTGGATAAATGGTTTCCTTGCTATTTATTACGTGTGCTCATAAGCGTACTATTGCGTGAGAAAGGTCAAACCTTAGATAGACAGCTTAGGGTCCTCCTTTCCCTTTTCTCTTAATTAATGAACAGCAATTAAAAGTTTAATTTAAACTAGAAAAACCACATCCCTTTGACTAATAATATTTAAGGGAGCAGATAGATATAATTTTAGCCTAAGGAGAGCAGCGTGGTTCTCAATCTCCTGTTCCTCCTTCTGGAAAGAATTAAAGTCTCCCCCTGGAGAACTCCCTGGGGTTCTGCTTCAGCATGAAGCTGAAGGCTGAAACACTTCCACCAACATCCAGTATTTGCCCTCCCAGAGGGTTCGGGTCCAGACAACCCCTGCTTTGGCGCCAGCTACATGGCCTTCTCTGTGACCATAAACACCAGCTCTTGGTTAAGGATGAGCCTCAGGATTAGAGGCTCTGTAATTACCCCTCTCTTTCCAAAGATGGTGAAGGAAGGAACTATTCTGGGCAGACCTTGGTTTCTACAGTAGCACTAGAGGCAGCTGGCTCTTTGTGGTGGGCTGATAAAGAGTGACTTCTCAGTTTACTGCAAAGATCAGAGCCCCAGGAACCATGGACCAGCCTCCCTAGAGAATAAAGGTTATGAAAGACATTCAGAGCCAGTAAGAGGGAGTTGCCCCAGACTAAATACTTCCCATTATCACCACCCCTTACCCCACCCTAGGTGTTACTGGTTTAAAGGTTGGTTAGTGAGAAGAGAGACTGAAAATGGAGGTAGTAGCATGTATTAATTTAATGAATTTATTGGGCAACTACTGAGCAGTTCAAATCTGGCCTTAGATATTTGACACCTACTAGTTGTGTGACTGTGGGCAAGTCATTTAACCCTGATGGTCTCGCATTCTGAGGGCATCTCCATTCATTGACCCAGATGGCTCTGGAGGAGAAAGTGAGGCTGGTGACTTAGCACAGCCCCCCTCCCCAACACACACATACACACTCAAATCCAATTCATGTGCTTGTCATGGCATCACCTTCCTGATGTCATGAATGAAGAACAAGCATCATCATTGAATGCTTACTATATGTTAGACACTTAAAGGGTACAGAGAAAAGCAAACACAAGTTTCCTGACTTCCAGAGGATTACATTCTAATGACATCATTTTGTACCTACATAATTTGCACCTACCAGATTTGTTCAGAGACGATCTCAAAGGAGAGACCAGCAGCTGAGGGGACCAAGGAATGGCCTCCCATAGAAGGTGGGGTATGAGCTAAGGGTTGAAGGACACCAAAGAGCAGATGAGGAAGGAGAGCACCCCAGGTATGGGATTACAGTCAGTACAAAAGCAGAGTTGGGAGATGGAGTGCTGTTTGGGAAGGAAAAAAATTTATCAGTATTACTGGATCGTTAAGTAAATGTAAATTGAGTATATAATTGAGTAAATCCAGAACTGAAAGGAAGGACAGGACCAGATTGAAAAGGACTTTAGATGCTAGAGGGTTTTATATTTGATCTGGAAGTAACAGGAAGCCACAAGTTTATTGAATAAAGAATATGGCACCATCAGACCTGTGCTCTAAGAAAATCACTTGGGCAGTTGAGTGAATGATGGACTGGAGTGGGAAAGAGACTTGAGGCAGGGAAACTAACCAGCTGGCTGTCACAAGGGCCCAGGCCAGAGGTGACAGGGGTCTATTCAACAGTGATGGCATGTGGGTTGAGAGAAGAGGACACACGCAAGATATTTGAAGATTAAAAAACAAGACAAAATCTGTCCTGGGATTGACTATGTAGATTATATGAAAATCTGATTGTGAGCTGGGTAACTGGGAAGATTGTGGTGCCTTCCAGAGACATTGGAAAGCTGGGAAAGGGGGAGGGTTGGAGTGGGGGGGGGCGGGAAAATGATGAACTGTTTCAGATATTTTGTGTTTGATGCCTATGGGATGTCCAGGTAGAGATACCCAAGAGACAGTTGGTGATAGCATGGATGCCCAGGAGAGCTGGATCTGCAAAGATATGATAGCTGAACCCCTGGAAGTTAATGGGACCAGCTGGTGAGATCAGATAGAGGGAGATGAGAGGAAGCCCACAGTTTATGGGTATGCCTTGGGAGTGTGTCAGTCTGTTCTGCTGCTCCTCAGGACATAGAATCTTAAGAGACCATCCTGCCCATCCACCAACTCCAAAAGAATAGTATGTACATGACAGGAGTCATGAAGTCTGGGGCTTTGAGTTCCAATCTCATCTCTGGTGCAGTTGCCCATGTGATCTTGGGCACAGTTTCCTAATCTAGAAATTTGAGGTTAGACTAAGTAATCTTTTCTGTTTCTTAGAATTAAGATCCTATCAATGTACAACATAGAAACAAAGTAAAGACTGACAGATTGCTTTCCGTGGGGGGGGCGGGGAAGGGAAGTAAGATTGGGGGGGAAAATTGTAAAACTCAAATAAAATATTTAATAAAAGAAGAAAAAGAATTAAGATCCTAATTATGAGTCCCCTCACCACTGGAAAAGACTGGTAATGTAAGAACAAAAATATCCATGAAAATGCATTTTTTAAAAATTCTACAGTCTCCTCTTCAACATCCTAGAGAAGTGGGATGATCCAGCTTCTGATTGAAGACCTCTAAGAAGCAGGAGTTCATTCTTTCCTGAAGCAGCCCATTCTTCTTTTAGACAGGTCTAATTGTTTGGAAGTTTTTCCCTACATCCAACCAGCATCTGCTTCTCTGCAATTTCCACCCACTGTTCCTGTTTCTGCCCTTGGGGCCAAGCAGAATTGGTCTAATCCCTCTTGCAAATGTCAATCCTCTAAATACTTGAAAACAGTTATCATATGTTCACTCTGTCTCTCCTTCTTCAACCTAAATGGGTTTAATTCTTTCCTTTTTAAAAAGGTTATCGCTGTTGAATTAGGTTTTTCTTTATTTTGTTAAACATTTCCATTTACATTTTTTGGAAGCAGTTTTTACTGACACCTTCTTTACATCATCAGTAGTTTTCCCAATCATCTTCTCCCTTCCCATCCCAGAAAGCCACTCCTTATGCTAAATAATATTTTTTTGAAACGGGAAAAAAAAGTAAACACAACTGATCAATACAAAGAAAAAAAATCTGGCAACCTATGCAATGTGTAAAATCTGTGAATCTCCCATTTCTGCCAAAGGATAGGTTGGGGCTGTCTCTTATAACTTTTCATTTTCCTTGCTGTATTCACTATATACATATATATATGTATGTATGTATGTATGTATATTCTTTTCTTTTCTCTGCTTCTTTCCTTCTTCTGCCCAGTTCATCTTCATCTTTCCATGCTTCTCTATATTCATCCCACACATCATTCTATTACATTCATGTACCACTGTTTCTTTAGTCATTTCTCAATTGATGAGCATCTACTTTATTTCTAATTCTTAACTATCACCAAAAAGTGCTACTATAAATATTTTAAAGTATATGAGAATTTTCTTTTTATTGATATACCCTGAGGTATAGGTATAAGCAAAATGATGGCTAGGATCCCTGAATCAAAAGGTAGTGGTATTTTCATAACATCATTTGCATAATTCCAAATTGATTTCCAAAATGCTTATACCATTTCACAGTGCTACCAACAATATATCAGTGTGTCTATCATTTCACAATTCCCCCAACAATGACTGTTATTATTTTTTGATATTTTTGGCAATTTAGAAGGTGTGAGGTGAAAACTAAGGGTGGTTTTGATTTGCATTCCTCCTATTATTATTCTTTCATGTGATTTTTGAATACTTTTTTTATTTTTTATATTTTGTTTTTTTGTTTTGCAAGGCAAATGGGATTAAGTGGCTTGCCCAAGACTACACAGCTAGGTAATTATTAAGTGTCTGAGACCGGATTTGAACCCAGGTACTCTTGACTCCAAGGCTGGTGCTTTATCCACTGTGCCACCTAGCCGCCCCTGATTTTTGAATACTTTGCAATTCTTTTGGGAACTACTTGTTCATACAAAAGAGTCATATATGTAAAAATAAGTATAGATATCATATATATATATACTAAAATGTATTTGTTTATATAATATATCAATAGATCAATACCAATATAGCTTGGACACTAAATTTTCATCACTAAAATTTGATATGAAGATTTTTTTTCCGCAATTGATCATTATTAATTTTTTTTAGTTTTTTGCGAGGCAAATGGGTTAAGTGACTTGCCCAAGGCCACACAGTTAGGTAATTATTAAATGTCTGAGTCTGGATTTGAATTCAGGTACTCCTGACTCCAGAGCCAGTGTTCTATTCACTGAACCATCTAGCTGCCCCCATTATTTTTTCCCTAGATATACTGATTCAATTTTATTTGTCTGAAACTTATTAGTTTCAAATAATCAAATTTAACTATTTTATCTTTGTAATTGCTCTTGTCACTTGTTGGGTTAAGAATGCCTCTTCCATGGGAGCAGCTAAGTGGCACAGTGGATAGAGCACCTGACCTGGAGTCAGGAGGACCTGAATTCAAATGTGACCTCAAATATTTAATAATTATCTAGCTGTGTGACCATGGGCAAGTCACTTAATCCCATTGCCTTCCAAAAAAAAGTTATTTAAAAAAAAAAGAATTGATCTTCCATCTATAGTAGTGATTATATCATCTTTTTCTCTTCTATTTTTCATACTGTGTTCTTTCTGTTAAGGTTGTCTATCCATTTAGAATGTATTGTGGAAGAGGAGGCAGAGAGAAACCAGAAATATCCCTAAGATCTTTCCATCTTCCCTTAGATATAGCTTTAAAACAAGTCTCTAAATGGATTCTGAAGCAATATAGCCTACAAAAAGATAGAATGGAGCGTTTTTTCAGCTTAAAATGTTTTGGAAGGACTGCAGGAAAGATTTGTCTCACTCCGGTGGAGGGAAAGTGTTGCCAAGACAGCACAGGTGGGGTGCAGAGGAAGTCAGCGGGGGGCTCTCAGTCATAGCCAAGATAAGCAACTAAGGTGTTGGGTCCCATCTCAACAGGCCAATGGCAAAGCAAGCCATCTGGTGAGGGCTCCAACATTGGTGCAGACAGCAAATTGAGATCCCCTCTGCACAGCCAGCAGGACTAGGTTGGGCAACCTCAGCAGTTTTGAAAGTCTGTGGGGCGGGGGGCGGCTAGGTGACACAGTGGATAAAGCACCGGCCCTGGAGTCAGGAGTACCTGGGTTCAAATCCCGTCTCAGACACTTAATAATTGCCTAGCTGTGTGGCCTTGGGCAAGCCACTTAACCCCATTCACCTTGCAAAACCCTGAAAAAAAAAAGTCTGTGAGGGGGCAGCTAGGCAGCACAGTGGAGTGAGCACTAGCCCTGGAGTCAGGAGGACTTGAGTTCAAATGTGACCTCAGACACTTAATGATTGCCTAGCTGTGTGACCTTGGGCAAGTCACTTAACCCCATTACCTTAAATTAAATTTTAAAAAAAGTCTGTAAGCAGGTCCCTCCCTCAACACAAGAAACTTGGGCAGCACCCCCATGACCCAGAAGTAGAGTTCAAAATGAATATTAACAGTCAGAGAAAAGCGCTGACCATAGGAAGTTACTATGAAGATAAGGAAGATCACAATACCATCTCAGAAGATTCTTGGACAGCATAAAAAGAACTATATGTGAAGTTCCAGAGAGAAATAGGAATTGGTCTCAGATCCAGAAAGACCTCTTAAATGAGTTCCAAAAGGATTTTAAAAATCAAATAGAAAAAAATGGGGAAAGAAATGAAAGAGAAATTTAACAACTTGGAAAAGGAAGAACAAAGAGTGACTGAGAAAAAACAACTCTTTTAAAAATATAATTGAGCAGGTGAAAAAAGAGACCCCAGAATGAAATCACCAAGGAATATTCTAACCAAATTCTAGAATTATCAGCTCAAAGGGAAAATACTGCAGAGACAATTCAATACTAAGGAGCCATAGTCAGTATTATGTGGAACTTGGCAGTATCAACATTAAAGGATTAAAGAGTCTGGAATATATTCCAGAGAGTAAAGGAGCTTAGATTAAAACCAAGAATTAACCACTCAGTAAAACTGAGCACACTCTTTCGGGAAAAAGATTGATATTTAATGAAATTTTTCTGATGAAAAGATGAGAGCTGAATAAAAAATTCGGTCTTGAAATTAGAGACTCAGAAAAGGTAAACAAAGAAAAAGGAAAAAATGTTATACAATAAAGATTAAACTGGTTACATCCATACACAGGAGGATGATACTTATAACTCTTGAACTATATTTTAGAAGGAGTGTGCTCACAGGGTTTGAGTATAAGTTGATTTTGATGGGCTGATATAAAAATTAAGATATTAAAAAAAGATTGTACTGGGAAAAGAGAAAAGGGAAAGGCAGAATAGGATAAATGACATCACATGAAGAAGCCCCAAAAATTCCAGCTATTGTCTCCATTAGCATCTTTACTGCTTCCCTAGGATTTTCCACGTAAACCAATGTATCATCAGTAGAGATAGATTTATCTCTTTATCTGTCTTTATTTCCTTTCTCTTGTTTTAGAGCTATTATATTAGTGCTACAGCCTTTTCAGAATTAGATCAAATAGTGGGAATAGTGAGCATTTTTGCTTATTGGAAAAAATTCTAGTGTATCGCCATTGCATTGATGCTTGCTTTTGGTTTTCATGTTCTTATCACTGATCAGTGTAGCTCCATTAGTGTGGCTGAGTAGTTGAGATAAACCAGAGGTGTTAGGCCTATAAATAGTCTTTAGGGCATCATAGAAGTGCTTTAGATTATTGCTATCAGTATAAAATTGAATCTCATTTGCCTTCTTACTGAACCAAGAACTCTGCATCTTTCTAAGCTATGCAAATGGAGAGATTTTGAATGCTGTGAATAAGTTTGCTTACCTTGTTCCACATGGATGATGAGGTTGATACATGCATTGCTAGATCTAATTCAGCATAGGGAGACTCTGAAAGAAAGTGTGGAAGAAAAGAAATATTATTAGACTGCATACTAAACTGAAAGTCTACAGAACTACTGTGTTTGGCTTCATCAGTGTATGCCTGTGAAATCTAGATAATCTCCCAGTGCCATGCCAGAAAACTGAACCACTTTGATTTGAATTATCTTAGGAAGATTCTGAAGATACCTGGCAAAATCGGGTACCTGACACTGAAGTCCTTTTTCAAGCCAAAATGCCATGTATTCAAACTCTACTGTAGAGAGGGCAACTTCTATAGCCACATACTCTAATGCCAAATATAGCTAAAAGATCATTTTACAGAGAACTCACACAAAGAAAATGCCCACACAGAGGTCAAAAGAAGTGGTACAAGGACACTTTCTAGGTTTCTGAAAAAATTTAGTATTGATAGTAAGAAATGAGAGATAATGACTCAGGACAAATACGTCCACTTCAAAGATGGTTCTATGCTCTATGAGCAAAGCAGATTCAAAGCACAAAGGAAATATGAGATGCACAAGACATTTCCAGCCCAAATGTTCAAATGGGTTATTTGTGTCTGACCTGTGGTAGAGCCTTCTGAACTCATATTGAACTGATGAAGCTCAATTGAACACACTGTACCTTGATCCCAACATCATGTTGTCATTGGTCCTCTTCTAGTACAAAGAATAAACAATATTAGTTTTGGTTTAGATAGATGCTTTTTATGATATTTTGAAATGGTTCCTTGATACTGCTACTTTATAGGGTTTTAAGCATAAAAGTGCATTGTAATTTGTCGAAGACTTTTTCTACTTCTAATGAGATGATTATCTGATTTTGAATGACTTGGTTTTGTATAATTAATTATATTGAATCATCCTTGTTTCTCTGGTATCAGTCTCACTTGATCATAATGAATTATTTCTTGGATAAATACCTGTAATTTTTACGATGGGATTTTCAAAAAAAAATTTTGAGCCAATGTTCATTTAATGATATTGGTCTATTGTTTCTTTTACATAGTTTTCCCTAGTTTTGCTATTATTACTAGATTTGTCTCATAAAAGAATGCTGGTAAGGTACTTTCTTTCTCAGTTTTTTGTTGGGGGTTTTTCTGGTTTTTTTAAAGGCAAATGGGTTTAAGTGGCTTGCCCAAGGCCACACAGCTAGGTAATTATTAAGTGTCTGAGAGTGGATTTGAACCCAGGTACTCCTGACTCCACTGCGCCACCTAGCCGCCCCCTCTTTCTCAGTTTTTGAGAATTTTTGAAGTATGTATGCTTTCTTCTGAAAAGTTTGATAGAATTCTCCTGTGAATCAAGACCAGGGGTTTTGTCTTTCTTTTTTGTAGTTCCTTTTTACCTGGATTTATTTCCTGTTCCGAATTTCGGTTATTTAAGAACTCTAAGTGGTCTTCTATTATTTTGGGGATTTTCTAATTTTTGAAACTATTTATTAGCATATAACTATGCACAATATATTCTATTTCACCTGGTTTTGCTGTGATTTTTAGCTTTTCCTTTTATTTTACAGAATTTGTTTGCTAGATCGGGAGGCTATGTTTCTTTGTTAATGTTTTTTTCTATAGTTTTTATTTGCTTATTCAAGGTATATGAGTTGTCTTCTTCCTGAGATCCTTGGTATTTCAGTCTTTTTTCCCCCCGAGTTTTTCCTTATTCACTTTCTGACTCTCTCCCCCAATGGTCGGTCTGGATCTCAAAATATCTCAGCCTCCTCTCATGCTGGGCAGTTCTTGGCTCACCAATCAAGGACTCTACTCTGAATGATTTAAACGTAAGAACTGGTCCAAGTTGGATACTGGGCTCTTTCTCTAGATTTAGTGAAGTGTTGAACACAAACTCCTTCCCCCAAAGGCACATAGTATCTCATTCTGGAGTCTTCTCCCATTTCTAGGAGTAGTTCAGGGAGCCACCATGTTGATCCTACTGGTTGTCTACCCTGGCACCAGAAGTTCAGAGCTTAGCAGCACTGGTGCTATGAGCTTGCCTCATCTAGCAGTTCAGTTTTGCCCCACTGATGCTAAAGGGTTGTGACTCCCATGGGTCTTTCACTTCTGGAGGGCAACCACCTGAGGCACTGCCTTCTGTGCTGCCTGAACAAGCTTCTACAGGAGCACAGGTCTCCACAGCACAAGATGGAGGGGAATGGGGCAAAGGGTTGGGTTTTGTCACAAGCCTTGTATTGGATCCTTGGGTTTACAAGGGTAGCCTCACTGCTGGTACTGTGGGAAGTAGGGAAGGGGTGTTGAGTGAGCTCAGGATCAGTGAATGTCAGTTCACTGATTTGGGGTTCTGATTTATATAATTTTGGGGGAATTCTGGGTAACCTAGACCTTGGAGATAGTTGAAACTACTTAGTTTGTGTCGCATAATTTCTGTTTTAGAGGGTTTGAGAAGTCATGGAATTCAGAGAAAATGTTTAATCTGTGGATTTGTCTCATGTTGCTCATAGGATCTCCTAGTTCTCCTTATGTGTTGATCCTTGGATACACCCACCCACCCACCCACCCCCAGCACCTCCATCCTGGCCATTTCTCAGAAAGTTTTTCTAGCTAATTCTACCTCACTAGCAAGTGTCCACTTCCATGGCTGAGGAGAAGGAAGGGTGAAAATCCTTCCCATCCAGTCCCATTTCACCTTTACTTGTAATAAGGCCTTGTTACCTTTTCCTCCTACCCTTTATGCTCCATCATTCATCCCTTTTCCCAAGGCTCCCCAGCCAGTGACATCAGACCAGCCTGGCCAATTCATTCTTTATTATTCAGATGACCTAAAAATCACTAGAAAAACTTTACAAAATAAGCCTCCAACCACCCTCCCTGCCCACTACAAGTGGTACTCAGAGGAGAGAAGGAGAGGCAATCTGGTGACTTTGGAATCCTTGGGGATGATTGGAGATCAGGCAAGGTGAGGAGGGTCAAGCTAGGGTTGCTGTGGGATTGGAAGAAGAACCACTAGGTCAATGAGGGTCTTCTTGTTCGGGATTTTATCTTGATATTTCTATCAACTCTGGAAACATTAGAGCAAGATGGGACCTTAGGGATTATCTAGTCTATCCCTCTTTATGTAACCTTTCCAAAGTCATACAGAAGAGCCAGGACTAAAACTCATTCAAATACCGGTGGTCCATGAAACCTTGGGCAAGTCTTTCTCTTGGGATGTTACGTTAAATGATCTCTAAGGTCTCTTCTAACTACAAATGTAGGATCTGTGATTCTAACGAACCAGTTGCCATCTTTCTTCTCTCACTGCCCCTGCCAATAACCAACCTTTTCCTCAGAGTAAAGTGATTCTGTTCCACTCACACTGTAGGATTTGTCCTATCTTATACTGCCACAAGGGTCACCAAGCAGTTTCTGCTTCCTCCCTTTCCACCTCTGTACCCTTTCCTCCTCTGTCAGAATAATTGTAAACTGTGAAGTACTGTACTTTCTTTTGAGAATGACCTTTGTCATTGACAAATTAGTGTGCAGGCCCCAGAAAAGAGAAATGTTCCCAGTCCTTTTGCAAAGGTTAACACAGGATTAACACAGGTTAGCACAGGTTAACACAGACCAACCCCCCCCCCCCCCACACTCTTGACAACCTCCCACCCCGATTCCAACATTATCCCAAGGAGAAGGGAGGGGAATGGGATCTTCTCGTCTTCTCCTCCCCTGCCCCACTTAATCTCTACTCTTGATCCCAAACCCCTCCCCTGGCACCAGTGCCCCATTCCCTATTGGCAGCCTGGTTATAAACAGTCACAAGAAGTCAGAGTCCCTGCCCCAAACCCAACCTCAGAGGGGCAATCAAGGCTGGACAAGAGGGCACAGGATGCTGCCACAACCCCGCCTGCCTTCACTTGGGGTTCTGGACTTCAGGGTAATCATCTTCCTCCTGGGGGGCAGAGAATTTCAAGTTGGGCCCAAAGAACTTGTCTTTCCCAGAGAAGTACTTCTGTCCTGGGAAGAAATCCTTATTATCAGGGGCATCCCGTTGTTCCTTGATCTCTTTTTGCCCACTGGGATTGGGGTTTTTGATACTGCCCACAAAGAGTGGAAAGTGGGTGTTATCATTGAAGATGAAGAAGAGGAAGGGCCGGTTCAGGTTGATGGAGAAGTGGGACATGCGGGACATGACCACACTAGTGGCAGCAGATGCCTCCACCCCAGCTTCATCCAGTTCAAGGGTGGCCCGGTGTTGGACGCTGGATACCACGAGGTTCTTCTCTGAGATTCCACTGAGGTCTGGTGCATGGAATAGCTCTTGGAGACCTGTCCAAAGGCAGCGGGAAGTGGTCACTACTATGAGACACCCTAGCCCTCCCTTCCTGGACCCTTGATCCCAAAGGGGAAACCTGGCCCATCTACCAGTCTGATTCTACAGTCTGAGGTCCAGGGCCCAGCCCTGTGACTGGACTTCTCCCTCTGCCTTGATAGAAATGTCCACCCTCATAGCTCAAGATTTCCTTAAGCTTCCAGACCCCCTTATGGCTCCTGGCTCCATTTTCCAATTTGGCAATTTTATTGCTATTATTGTTGCTGACTTGATAACTATTTGAATATGACTGGTTTTCTTTATAATTCAAAATATTCCTGTATGTGTTTAAAACCATAATTCTGAATAGGGGTCCATAGGCTTCCCTAGACTGTAAAAGTGCCCTAGGAACCCTTTGGATAAAAGTGAGACAATATCTGTAAAACCCTTAACACAGTCCCTGGAAATTAGTGGGTGCTGTGTAAATAATTATTTCTTTCCTCCCTGCGATCAAAAAATAGATAAGAACTCCTAACCAAGAGTAGCCCTCTCTTTTCACTGAGGAAGCACCTGGGACGAGAAAGGGGAAGTGGTTTGACCAACATGATGCAGTGAGTCAGAAACAGACCGGAGGCTGAGAAGCAAGGGGAACCGACTCCCACCCTCTTCAATCACCTCTTCCCCCACCGTCTGCCAGATTCACAATCCTTGTGCATGAAAATATAAGGTAGCAGATACATAAAGAGGTAGGCAGAGGCTGGACTTGGATCCAGGAAAATCCAGATTCAGATCCTGCCTCGGACATGTGAACCATGGGACACAGCTTTGCTGGGCCTCAGTTTCACTCTCTGTGGGACCAGAGGACCTTGAAGGTCCCTTCCAGTTCTAAAGCTATACTCCAACCTCAATTGGAGTCTTCATTTTACCCATGTAATCTTGAACAAGTACATTTAATCTTTCTGCTCTCAGTTCCCTCATCTGGAAAACAAAGGGGTTGAACTAGATGACCTTTATGATTTCCAGCTCTAAATCTAGGCTTCTCAGATCCCTAGTAGGCCAAGATAATGGGAACAGATCTAAGGGTTTGGGCCATGACTGTCTTCGGAATGGACTGGGGCAGCTAGGTAGTGCAGTGGATAGAGCACCAGCCCTGGAGTCAGGAGGACCTGAATTTAAATCTGACCTCAGACACTTAATAATTGCCTAGCCGTGTGGCCTTGGGCAAATCACTTAACCCCATTGCCTTAAATAAAAATAAAAATAAAAAAAGGAATGGACTAAGAAGACCTGGACACATATTCTGTTGCTCCCCACCCCCATGGAGCTCTTTTCCTTGCCCCAATTCTAGAGGTCTTACCCAACTGGCTAAGGGTTGAGACCAGATCCATCTGGTGATCCAGGTTCAGCTTGGGGAGCATCACCTCTGTAGGCCTCTCCTTCATGAACGGCTGGTGCAAGGCAGCCCCACTGAGGTTGCCCAGCACCTGGGAGGCATTCCACTCAAACTGGCTGGGGACTACAGCCACAAAACTCATGTTGTTCTTGAAAGGAAACTGAGCTACCTGGGAGAGAAGCAAAGCAGAAAGTATGGTCAAGAGCTCTGGGTGAAATATAAGGAGATTTTGGGTCTGAGGTGATGTGAAAAGCACAGAGCCAAGAATAAAGGGAGCCAGATGCTAGGCCCTTGGACTCACCAAGTGACTGGTGTATATCTGACTCTCCAACTAAGGTTCTAGATAACCTGGAATCTCAACCTCAGGGGTCATCAAGAACAAAGCCATGCCTGAATCAGACCCAACCTGTGTCCTCACTATAATCTCACTGACATGTAGTGATTGATCTAGCCTCTGCTGGAAGACAGTAAGTAGCTCCTCATTTTCTACCCCCTGGTCATCTCCTTGCCACCTGTCTTTTCAATTTGTATTTTCAGTACTTAGCATAATGTTTAGGCCAAAGTAAGTATTAATAAATGATTTTTATTCGTTCATTCAATCATAGATAGCTATAGGGATGGACCTGGAGTCAGGAAGATCTAAGCTCAAATCTGATCTCAGACTTATTTGCTGTATGACCCTGGCTCTGCCTGACTCAGTTTCCTCAACTGTAAAATGAAAATAATAGCACCCATCTCACAAAACTGTTGAGTGGATGATATGAGATAAAGCACTTGGCACAACGCCCAGCAGGTATAATTGTTCAACCATTTTTCAGTCATGTCTGAATCTCCATGATCCCATTTAGTGTTTTCTTGGAAGAGATACTGGAGGAGTTTGTCATTTCCTTCTCCAGCTCATTTGATAGATGAGGAAACTGAGGCAAACAGGGTTAAGTGATTTGTCCAGGAACACATGGCTAATAGCTTGCCACTTTCATTTCCATCTCCCTTGACAGATGAGGAAACTGAGGCAAATAGGATGAAATGTCTTGCCCAGGGTCACACAGCAAGTAGTTTGCCATTTCTATTTCCAATTCATTTTTACAGATGAGGAAACTGAGGTAAACAGGGTGAAATGTCTTGTCCAGGATCACATATCTAGTAGTTTTTGAGTCTGGACTTGAACTCAGGTCTTCCTTACTCCAGGTCCAGTGCTCTGTCCACTGCACCACCCAGCTGTCTCAACTGAGTCTTTAAAAATGCATATTTTCAGGGGGCAGCTAAGTACACAGTGAATAGAGCACAGACCCTGGAGTGAGGAGGACTTGAGTTCAAATCCTATCTCAGACACTTAATTGCCTAGCTGTGTGACCTTGGGCAAGTCACTCAACCCCATTGCCTTAAATAAATTTTTTTAAAATGCATATTTTTCTTTATTCAAAAGGAAAACACCTACCACCTCTGGAGTTGTCTCATTGGGACAATCCTTCTAATTAGCACAATCTTTCCTTTCCAGTCTCTATCTGACTCTCAGAGGTGTCTAGCTCTGCCCTCTTTTGCCAGGCAGAACAAGGCTAATCTCTCATCCACACAATCCCCCTTTGGTTTTTGAAGCCTTGGCCCTGCCTGGCCTCCAGGCCTCTCCCTGGCCCCCGTTGGTTCCCTCTGGATGTGCCCCAGCTTGTTACCCATGAAAAGCTTAATTAATTAACTTCTTAACCTTATATTTCCAGCATATATTAATAGGAGAGATACCTATTAAGTCTCTGTTTAATTGAATTAGACTTTTACTTCCTCATGTGTGGTAAGGCTACTGGACTCCATGCTATGGAAGGAAAGAGTCTAGGCCTGGTTCACTGAGCATGGAATCATAGGACCTGAAATGGAATCCTAACTCTGACACTTAGTCACCTTGGGCATATTACAACCTCCCTGGCCTCATTTTACCCACTTTATTAAAGGAAGGTGGTGAGTGAGGTGTTCTCTGAGGTCCCTGCCTTTCCAGACTTAAAAATTATATGATCTGCAAAGTTATATAATTGGGTTCTAAAAAAAAGTCAAGGATCCCCTCACAAATGCCGGGCTGCTGCTCAGGAGACCCTCATTTCTGGTGCTTCGGGAAACCCCAGCAGATGGGAAGAAAAGACCTAAAAGAGAAAGTCAATGGACAAGAAGAGGAAGGGAGAGTAGAGAGTATCATTTTCTCTAAGGTTTTTTTACAAATACAGAGTATGGCACTATGCACCACCAGGGTAGAGAATAAAAAACTGACCTCAGTTCTGAAAGATCTGGGTTCAAGTCCCACCACTGAATGAAACTGGGTAAATCCCCCTCCCTGCCAGTGTTCCTGGTAACTTTTCAAGAAGGTAAGCTGCAGGGCAGGTGCTGACCCACCCAGGTGGGGAGATGTTGCTCATCTGGGATTTCCCTAGCATCGGGAATCCCAGATCTGGTCCCTATCTGTCTGTGACTCCAAGTCTAGTACTCCTTCCTTCCAAATGGAGAGTGGATGAAAAAAATCAAGACAAGATAAGTTCCAGAAATTATGGGAATTAAGGACAAATTTAGCAAAATGGAAATGAAATAGAACAATTGAATTAAAAAAAAGAAAATAAAGAGCTGAGATTTTGCAAAAAAGACCAATAACATTGATAAACCTTCAGTAAATATAATCAGTCAGAAGAGAGAGGAAAACCAAATTGCAGCAGCGAGAAGCAGAAGACAGTGAATGAGCAATGCTGAGGTTAAAAGTCAAATGATAGAAATAGCAACAAATTCTATTAGAGATAACAATGATAGAGATAGAGATATACAACATTATAAGAATTTATGGGATGTATCCAAAGCAGAACTTGGGGGCAAATTGGTTTCCCTGAAGGCTGATATTAATGAGAGAGAAAAAGAGAAAATTAATGAGTTGAGCTGGCTATTTTAAAAATTAGAAAATGAGTTTGGAGAATAAAGGAGAGAGGAAGGAGCAGGGAATTTTGTGAGAGGAAGCTGGTTGAACAGAAAAAAAATCTTTGTATCAAATATCTAAGGGTTTGCTATTCAAGACAAATGAATAAACCTCTAAGACCAATAACCATTGCCCTAATAGATAAAAAAAAAAAGTCAAAGATATGAGCAAATAGTTCTCAAAAGGACTGCAAAGTATTCACAACCACAGGAAAAAAATGCTCCAAATTACTAATAGTAAAAGAAATGCAAATCAAAACATCTCTTGAGATTTCACCCCCTGCACAGTCAATTAGCAAAAATGATAAAAAATGACAACAGTTAATGTTGGAGGAATTGTGAGAAGACAAGCACTCTAATATATTGTTGGTGATGCTGTGAAATGATATGAGTGTTTTGGAAAGCAATTTGGATTTATGCAAAGGAAATTACTAAAATGTTCATACCCTTTGAATCAGAGACTCCATCACTGGGCTTGTATCTCAAGGAAACCAACAATAAGAAAAAAATTCTTATCTTTGGCAAAATATTTATAATAATATTTTTGTGACTGCTAAGAATTGGAAACAGGGGAATGACTTGGGGTGGCTAGGTGGATAGAGCATCGGCCTTGAAGTCAGGAGTCCCTAAGTTCAAATCCAACCTCAGACACTTAATAATTACCTAGCTGTGTGGCCTTGGGCAAGTCACTTAACCCCATTGCCTAGCCAAAAAAAAAAAAAGGGGGAATGACTAAACAAACTATGGTACATGAATGTAATGGTATATGATTGTGCTGTGAGAAATGACATGTGACTTTTTAAAATTTGTTTTCTTTCACATGATTTTTCCTTTTAGTTCTGATTCTTCTCTCACGACATGACCAATATGGAAATATGTTAAGCATAATTGTACATAAAAAATTATGTGTGGGATGAATACAGAGAAGCATGGAAAGATGAATATAAATCGAAAAGTGACAGAAGCAGAACCAAGAAAAGAATATACACAGTGACTACACAACACAAATGGAGAGAACAACTCACTCCAGAAAATCAAAAGTAAATGTAACCACACTAGGAGATCAAGACGAACTAGAATGAACAGATATGAGAAGACAGTTCCAAGATACCCCTTGATAGAGGCTTTCAGACTTTTTTTCTTCCTTTCTAAAAACTACAATTTATCTCATGGGATACATCTTATGGGATGTAAGAAACAGAAGGTATCAATAAAAAACATTTTTAAAAAGAGTCAAAGGGAGCAAGTTGGCTGATTGCCAAGTCAAGGGGAAGGCTGGGTACTACTCCTGAGGCGTCTCAGTCTCAGTGACTAAGTTAAAATGGATTTGAGTACTTGAATCTTTTCCTATATCCTAAAGAGATCAAAACTTGAGAGAAAAGATCTATGAATTCAAAAATATTTATGGTATAGCAGCTATTTTTTGTGGTGGCAAAAAAAAATGGAAGGCACTCCCAATCTTTGGAAAATAGCTGAATTAATACGGGACAGTGATGGAAAACTGGTTTGTGCCATAAGATGTGGCTTCAGAGAAGTTTGGAAAGACATGTACAAACTACACAGAATGGAGTAGAACCAAAAGAATAATTTACATGGAAACAATTTTGCAAAGACAAACAACTCTGAAAGACTTAAGAACTCTTATCAATACAATAACCACCCATGATTCCCAAAGACCCAAGATGAAGCCTGCTCCCATCCTCCTACAGGAGAGGTGATAGGTTCAAGGTGCATCATGACACAAACATTTTCGAAAAAGGACAATGTGGGGGCAGCTAGGTGGAGCAGTGGATAGAGCACCAGCCCTGGAGTCAGGAGTACCTGAATTCAAATCCAACCTCAGACACTTAATAATTACCTAGCTGTGTGACCTTGGGCAAGCTGCTAAATCCCATTGCCTTGCAAAAAAAAAAAACTAAAAAAAAAAAGGACAGAAAAAGGCCAATATGGGTAATTTGTTTTACTTGATTGTGTAGTATTTATTACAAGGGTTTTCTTTTTCTTTCCTTTCCTTTTCTTTTTCAATGGATGGAATGTGGAGAGCAGAAAAAAATAAATTTAAAAAATTAAGTTTTTAAAATAAAACCAAACACTTACCCCTCGTTCTGGAAAAGACATAACAGAGCCTGCCCGCATTTCAACCTCTGCAGGGCTCTGGATATCTTTTTCCATCCTCATGTGTCCAGGCTCCCAGAGCCCAGGGCTCCTCAAGAAAAGGAAATCCAGGCTAACCTGGCATGAGGTTCTTAGCTTCCCCTCTCCCTTGTATCACTCACCAACACATCTGCCTGTTCCAACAAGAACCAGCGCAGAGGGTATTTCTTGGCCTTCATCATTACCACAGGGACCACATACTTCTCATCCAGATGAAAAACATCAGTCTTGGTCAGGCTAGGATCAAACTTGGTCTTCCAGAAACCTGCAGTTAAGCAAAATGAAGGAGCTATTAAGGCTGGTTTGGTCTCTTTGAAAGGACCACAAGGTTGGGACTCAGGAGACAAGTTGCAAGGTTTACATTTAACTCCCTGGAGGAATTTGAGTAAATCACTTACCGTCTCTGGGCCTCAGTTTCCTTCTCTGTAAAATGAGAGGGATTAGACTAAAGGGTCTTAAGTTTGCACAGCCTCATTCTACAGCACTTCCCAATAGCCATTCTCTTGCCAAATCTAGAGCCTAGCCCCACAATATCTCCTGAATGTGTTCCCTTCCCTTCCCTTCATCTCCACTCACACCCAGACCTCCATTCACACCTAATTTTGCCCTTCATTATCTCTCTCTCTTGGACTATTGAAGGAGTCTCCCAATCAAGTCTCCCTGCCTGAGTTTTTGCCCTTTCTAGTCCATCTTCTGCATAGTTGCCAAAGTCCAAGTCTGATCATATCACCCCTATTTCTCTAGGGTGAATGTTTGACATGCAATCTGCCTTTCAGATCAACCTTGGAAGATGCATTATCAACAATCCAGGCAAACTGACTTTCTTACTTGCACTCCCTTTTGACATCTCCCACCTCTTGGTCTTTGCATCACCTATCTTTCCCCTGTATCTGGAAGTCACTTCCCACTCCTGACTCTTAAAATCCTTGATCCCCTTCCAAGTTGCTATCACCTCGATGTAATTCCTTTTTATATTTTACATACAAGGGCTATCTTATATGTATATAACAAAGTTTCTCCCAGTCAGATACAAATCTCCTGAGGGAACTTGTTTGTTTGAGGATCTCTAGTGCGTGGCATATTTTTGTAAAAATTTAGACTGGAAAAAATAATTTAGATTGGATCTGTGATTTCCTTGTTCTAGGGCAGAGCCATCGAACTCCTGAGTGCAGCCTCAACTAGATTCAAATATAATTGGGAATTGTTTAACAAAATAAAAACTACATCAAAAAGGTACATCTGTGGTTTTCCAAGTTTTCTAGCATATGGGGCAGATAATAGGCCCCTGGAGTCAGGAAGACCTGAGTTCAACTTCAGCCTCAGACACTTTCCAGCTGTGTGACCCTGGGCAAGTCCCTTCACCTTGTTTGCCTTGGTTTCCTCATCTGCAAAATAAGCTGGAGAAGGAAATGATTAAACCACTCCAGTATCTTTGTCAAGAAAACCCCAAATGGGGTCAGACCTGACTGAAATGAGTAAACAACCACAACATCAATGTGCAGGCCAAGGGTCCCTTTCTATTTCAGATGGACACCATCGATCTAAGAAACTCCCAGTGAGATAACAATCCCTTGAATGCAGGAGAGAGACCAAAAGACTAACCCAGGGTCATTTAATCAATCTACATTAGAAGCCAGAAGTGAGGCTTAAATTAGACCTTCCTAATCCAGTCAGTTTTCTATCTACAAAGTCATGGCCCTAATCACCTGATGCAAATTAATTAATACTAGCTAATTAACAAAGTGGCACTTTAATCAATATTGATTCAATTAATCACTGAATCAACCAGTAGTTATTAAGCACCTACTATGTGTACCTTCTAGGGACTCAGATTACAAAGATAAAATTGAAATACTCCCAAAAGCTTAGTTGTCCCAGAGGAGACAATAAGGAAATGTATATGCATGTATTATATAATATACTATGTTATATTTATATATAATATTATTTATATTTATATTATATATTTTTATATCTCTCTATATAAAATGTGTGTACACACACACATATATATGGATATATATATATATATATATATGGATATGGATATGAAGATGTGAATGTGGATGTATACACAGTATAACTGTAAAGAGAAAAATGAAAGTACATTCAAAGTAGTTAGACACAAGTTATTTAAGGAAGGATGCTATCAGGTAAGAGGGATCAGGAAAGGCTGCCTGGGACTTGATTTGCATCTTGAAGAGAAGAGAGTAATTCTGGGAGGTGAAGGTGAGAAGGAAGGTACCAAGAAAGGTACTACAAGTTAAAAGGCACAAAGAAGGTAGCTGGCAGAGTGGAGAGGTCAGTTTGACTGGATGGTGGGTATAGGAGGGAGGAATAATGCCCAGTGAAGTTGAAATGATGAATAGAGGCCAGGTTGGGAAGGGTCGTAAAAGCTAAAGGGAGGAATTATTGTTTTCTCCTCAATCCTTAAGACATCCCTGGAGCCAAGTAAGGGAGTGAAGTGATCAGATATGAACTTAAGAAAAATTATTTTGTCAGCAGTGTTGAAGGTGAAATGGAATAAGGAGAGAACTGAGGCAGGGGGGCCTACAATATTTCAGACAAGAGGTAACAGTTCCTTCATTTAGAGTGGCAACTCTATGAGTAGAGAGAACAGGTCAGAATCAACAGAGGAGGGAGAAATAGAAAGATTAGGCTATGCAAAGAGTTGAAGAGTTTAGGTAAAAATTAGGATTGGGGCAGTGAGGTGGCACAGTGGATAGAGCACTTGGTCTGGAATCAGGAAGACCTGAGTTCAAATCCAGACTCAAACACCAGCTTTAAGATCCTGAATAAGTCATTTAACCTTGATTGCTCCCAGGGAAGTTTGGAAGAAAGGTTTAGAGGAAAAGATAAGGAGGACAGAGTGATTTTGAGATGTTGATGGAACATCTAGTTTGGAGTATCTGGGAGGCAACTGGTAATTTGGCCTGACTGGTGGTGGATATTTAGATCTATGAATCAGCTGCCTTGAGATGATCATTGAAACCATGAGAACTGATGAGGTCACTAAGAGAGAAGGGCAGAGCCTTGGGGAACACTCACAGTTTCTGATGACTCTTTTATGGGTGAAGGTCCATCAGAGCTAACAATTTATGGAAGTCTCTTCCCCCATGCCCCACCCCAGACTAAAAAGGGTTCAACCAGGCAGGAGATAGAGCTGGACTAGGGTCAGGACTCTGGGGATGCTGGGTATGGCCAACTGGCCTTTTTTCACAAACGATGAATATCTTCTCTAGCCAGTCTCTTTCTCTGGAAGCTAGGATTCTCCCATTTCCTACCATCTTCCCAAGGTGCTAAGTTCTTCTGTGGCCACATTTTCTAGGGGCCTCCACCTCCTCCCAGGTCTTCTGACCCAAATACACAGCTGGCCCCATCTAATTCCCATCTGGCCTTGTAGGTCCAGCCTTCTGGGGGCTCCCAGAGCATCAGTGAATGAGAGAGGGGCAATGGAGTAGAATAAACACGATTGGGGAGGCAGTATTTGGCAACTTTGACTCCTACCTTGAAAATACACAGCATTAAGGAGAAGCATCACTGTGTTTGCTGGGAGTTCCGACAAGAAGTTCTCAATCTTCCCCTCCGTGGCCTCTTTCACCCATTGATTGATGATCTGAAGGTCATCTTTCTCATTGCCTTTGAGGATTGCAGGCTTTGAACCAAAAAATCTCTCTGACTGCTCCAGGAATTCCTGTCTGACTGGGAAGCCTACAGAGAGAAACCAGATAGAGCCACGTTCAAGGTCAGCCTTGGAAAGATGGTTGAATTTGGAACCAGGGAAATCCTAGCTCTGCCCCTTACTAGTATGAACTGCTGCCAAGAGCCCTGAACTCCAAGTAAAGTTTAAAAAAAACCTGGATTTGAACACTACCTTACTGGCTGAATGTCTGTGGGTGAATTGATAAACCTCTCTGGGTCTCCTTTTCTTAAAATGAAGATAAATTCTCTCTCTCTCCTGGGGTGTGTGAGGGAAGAATTTTACCCCCTTTAAGCTGGGCAGCAGGTAGGAGTCGATCCCATCAAGCACACACACCTTTTTCCAGATACATCCTGGCGGCCATCCGCAGGGCTGTGCCACCCAACTCCCGGCGGACACCGTTGAGCGTCTGGTGCAGGCAAGACACTGACTCCACACGTAGGACCTTTTGCAGTTGCTGGACCGTCCTGGTCCTGGCTCCTGGAGAACACGCCGGCTGTGGTCCCATTGGGGGTATCACCAGGCTGGCACACCCCCCACCCACATCCAAATACAAACTCACCCACACCCCAACTTTGCAACCAGCACCAGATAGTGCCCCACTCAAAAAGAAGGGGCCATTAAGGAACTCTTATTCAGAAAAGCCCCTCTTGATTCACCCCTTCATGCCTTTGTTTCTGCCTGATATGTCCTCCCTCTTTTCCTTGAACTCCCCCCAAAACCCTCCCTGAAGCCCAGCTATATCCCAGGATCAATTCCATTGGCCCATACTTTCTGAATTGGAAAGGCTGCCTTCTGAGGTCCTCGTGTTATTTTTGTGTGTCTCCTCTATGAGACCATAGCCACTTTGAGGGCTGTCCTTGACTTGTTTCCCACATAGTACTGAGTACACAGTAGACATCAATAAATGCACCATTAATTTAACAGAGAAGATGGTTCTGTCCCTGAACCACCTGGCACAATGTTGAGTACACAAAAGGCACCCAATAAATGCACCATTAATTTAACAGAGAGGATGGTTCTGTTCTCAGCCCACCCAGTATAATACTGAGTACACAGTAGGCACTCAATAAATGCATCATTAATTTAACAGAGAGGATGGTTTGGTTCTGTCCGTGGTCCACCTGGAATAATCGAGTACACAGAAGGCATTCAATAAATGCGCCACTAATTTCACAGAGAGAATGCTTCTGTCTTCAGCCCATCTAGCATAGTACTGAGTACAGAGTAGGCACTCAATAAATGCACCATTAATTTAATAAAGAGGATGATTCTGTTCTCAGCCCACCCAGGACAGTACTGAATACACAGTAGGCACTCAATAAATGCACCATTAATTTAGCAGAGAGGATGGTTCTGTCCTCAATCCTTTTCTGATGAGACCCTCACCCTGACATTCTAGGAGGGGCCTCACCTCATGTGTAGCCAGCATCAGAGGCAGCTGGGAAATTCAGGTATTTCCTACTAATTCCTACTAGACTGGGATGAGAGTCCTGGCTCCATTCCTAATTTACTGTGAGACCTTGGACAACTCAATCCCTGACCCTCAAGTTTCCTCCTCTGCAGGAAGAGGGAGTTGGACTGGCCAACCTGCGGAACCTCCCAGCTTTCCCATTCCAGGACGCTACCCCTTCAGTGGGCAAAGGGTCGGCCCAGTTACCTAGTTCAAGATGATATAACGCTAGAGCAACACTGAGGGGTGACAGAACCACATTGGGCCTCGTGGATTTCTGCAGAACTTCGGTGAACAGGTCCAAAGTGAACTCCATCATGGCATCAGCCAGCTTGTGGGTCTGCTCTGCTGAGGGGGTCTCCTGGCATCTGACCTCCTCTTTCTGTCCAGCCTCCCCAGAGGGCTCCAGGCAGCTGTCCAGCCTTGGGAAGGGAGCACCCCCAGGAAAGTTCAAAGCCCCAGAGTTTGGGGGCGGTTCCGTGAAACCCACGGGTGTCCTCTCTGAATCCTGGTGGGGAAAAGAGTCAGGAAATGAAAAAGCAAGTCATGGCCTTCTGTTTCCTCCTAACATGATGCATTTTACTAAGGAGAGAACGTGGCTTAGGGACCATAGACTTGAGGCTCTGTCATTTATAGTATGACCTTAAGCAAATCATCCTCCTCTGGAAAAGGAAGGAGGTTGGACAGATGATCTCCGAGGTCTCTTTTAGTTCTAGAGCTATGATTCTCCTTCTTCTTCTTCTTCTTCTTCTTCTTCTTCTTCTTCTTCTTCTTCTTCTTCTCCTTCTCATTTTTTTGGCAAGGCAAGGGGGTTAAGTGACTTGCCCAAGGTTACACAGCTAGGTAATTATTAAGTGTCTGAGGCCACATTTGAACTCAGGTCCTCCTGACTCCAGGGCCAGTGCTCTATCTACTGCACTACCTAGCTGCCCCTAGAGCTATAATTCTAAATCAATGGGGATCCCAAAAAACAGTACAGAGCACATAAAAAGTATTAATAATTGAATAACCAAATGTGGGACTTTATGAGATGATGAAGAAAGTGAAGGAAAGTGGTACCTTCCTTCCTAGAGGAGCAGAGATGTGGAGATGAGAGGCAGCCTGCCACCACAGACCTCTTCATGACCAAATCTCTTGGCCTTTTTTTTTTCAGTTCTCCCCCTTTTTGACCTCTCCGTAGCTTTTGGCACCCCTTTCTTCTAGACAAGCTTCTCATTTATCCAGATACTGCTCTTCCCTGGGTCTCCTCCTACCTCCTTGACCTTTCCTTCTCTCTTTTTTTAAACTTTAAAAATTTTTTTATTTATTTAAGGCAATAGGGTTAAGTGACTTGCCCAAGGTTACACTTAGGCAAATGTTAAGTGTTTGAGGTTGGATTTGAACTCAGATCCTCCTGATTCCAAGGCCAGTGTTCTATCCACTGTGCCACCTAACTGCCCCCCTTTCCTTCTCTTTTGCAGGATCTCCATCCAAGTCATACCTGCTAGTGGTGAGTGTCCCATAGGGTCTTTTCTGGGCTCCCTTCCCCTCACTCTCTGTTTTATTTCGTTTGATGATCTCATCAGCTCCCATGAATTCAATTTTCTTTCTTTTGCTGTGGTTCTCAAATCTACTTACCCAGCCCTGACCTCTCCTGATCTCCATTCTTGTATTTCCAACTGCCTCTTAGATATCTCAGATGGCACACCCTGAAGATGTCTCAAATTTAAACATGTCCAACACTGAATTCATTCTTCTCCCAAACCCTCCTCTCTTCCTATCTTGCCCATGATTGTTGAGGGTGCCATTATCTTGTCTTCTCTTATCCTTCCAAATCTTGTTTGTCCACACCTGTGGTATCTAGCCTATACTTCCCCTGATGCTAGCATTACCAGGGCTCAGGACCTTCTCTTGATTGATTGATTCACCCTGGCTTATATCTCTCTCACTCCAATTCATCCTCTACTCAGTTATCAAATGATCCATATGGGTCCCTCAAATGATCCTCCTTGATACATTTGGAATCTCACTAGTCCTTAAAATCCCCTTATTTCCCCTTCTCTCTGGACCTTGGCAATTGGCTCTCAATTCCGATCTCTGAACCTCCTGATGGGTCTTACCCCCTCCTGTCTCACCATGCCTCCTCTTTCTAGGCTGGGTGCCTCCCACCCCTTAGGAAACAGAACCATAGCATCCTCTTAGGATAGTGGATTAAGAACTGGAAGGAAGCTCAGAAACCATCTAGTCCATAGATGAGGAAACTGAGGTCTGAGGAGTGGGTCATACAGGTAATAAATGTCACTGG
The DNA here is from genome assembly GCF_037893015.1 of Macrotis lagotis. Taxonomy (NCBI): domain Eukaryota; kingdom Metazoa; phylum Chordata; class Mammalia; order Peramelemorphia; family Peramelidae; genus Macrotis; species Macrotis lagotis. Next base: position 243,315,479 of record NC_133662.1, on the reverse strand, counting down.
CAGGATACAAGCCATAGCAGCTGAAATCTGAAGCTCCGGAAGGGACTTCAGAGGCTGCATATGAAGAAACTAAGACATTAAAAGGGGAAGTGACTTGCTCAAAGTCACAATGCATGTACTAAGTGGCAGAGCCCAGGCCTGTGGCTTATTTAGGGAGAAACAAAGAGGTATTTGGGGACCACTTCGGATCAATCCCTTGATAGCAGGGTTTGAAGAATAAGATGTTTCCAGAGCTATCCCCCTGATTTCATTCCCTCCTCCATCCTTCCTTTATGCTAATTCTTCTGCCTCTTCAGAACTGCTGTCCCCTTTGCCTTTGCCCCATCATGACTCTGATAATAGTGGAATAGAAAAGGAAACTGATAAATAATGTCTATGGCAATGATGCCAATTACTGGGAAGGCTTGACTATTAAGATTCCATACTTTATTATGAATTACATCCCAAGGTTCTGTCCAGGGGGCTTTTTTTTTCTCTTCTCTCTCTCTCTCTGTCTCACTCTGTCTCTTTTCTCTCTCATTTACTTCTGTATCTGTTTCTCCTATTTCTCTCTCTCTCTCTCTCTCTCTCTCTCTCTCTCTCTCTCTCTCTCTCTCTCTCTCTCTCTCTCTCCCCCCTCTCCCTCTCCCTCCCTCCCTCCTTCCCACCACCATTCTCTTAGTGATCTTATTAATTCTCTTGAGTTTAATTATCAATTCTATGCCAATGACTATCAAATTCATATCTCCAGCTGCCTATTGGATATCTCCACCTGGATGCCCCATTTCAAAATCAACATGTCCCTAAGGGAACCAATTATCTTTCCCCCAATCCCATTTTATGGTTTTAAATGCTTCACATTCTGGCTTAGCCTACTAATGAAGGCTGATTACACATCAGTCCCCCCTCACTAATTTGGCATTGAGCCCCACTGCCCCACCTGCTGTTGCCTCTATAGGGCAGTGTTTCTCCTGTAATCTATAACCCACATGCCTTTGCGTTGGCTGGTTGTCCTCCCAGCCCCAGAATCCTCTCCATCCTCAACTCTAACTCTTGGAGTCCTAGGACCCCTTTCCTCAAGACCCATCTCCAACTCAGTTGTTAGTCTCCTCCCCCAGTCCCACCCAAACCACTCTGTAGAATCACTTTATTTGGTGAAGATCTCATAATTACTTTATCTGTGAACATGAATCTTCCAGGAGATTACAAACATCCTGAGAGCAGGCACTTTTGGTTTATTGCGTTTTGTCTTTCATTACTTTACCCCCCCCCCCAGCCTAGAGCAGTTACTAGGGAAGACAAGGTGGGGGGACCTCCCTGGTGCTACTCCAATCATTTGCTTGCTCATGGTTGCAGAATGCCCTAGATCCACCCTGAAACTCTGCCCATGACCTCCCATGATGGGTGAACACTCCCAGGTCTGACCCAAAGCTTGATTCCTTATTCCCTCTGCCTTATTCTTCTCACCACTGGACTCCTATTACCTGGTTGTCTGACTTGAGGAGGAGATGCAAGGGTACTCTCTCCTGTTTCTGCTCCTCCATAAGGGCATCATAGACTGGCTCCTAGAATGGAATAGAATAGTATTGAGAGACTGCCTCCTTTCAGAAAACCCAGTCTCCACTCCTCTGGATCTGGAGCTACAGGATGTTTTCTTTCCTCAACTTTCCTCTGCTCCGAGGTGAGGGCTCCAGCCTGGAACAGATGCGTCCACACAGTACCCATCCCCCATCCCCCTTTGATAAGGTCTACTCCTTCCTGGTAGGAAGTCCTCCATCATTTTCATAAGCCTGAGACCCATGGTATTCACAGGAGGAAAATAGTTGGCAAGGCATCACCTATCTCCCAACCCTCCCACAACCCTAGAACCCTTTCCAAAGAGTCCTTTCCAAAGAGCTACGATGACCAGGACTGGGAAGTCTTCAGAGATCTCTCTCTCTCTCTCTCTCTCTCTCTCTCTCTCTCTCTCTCTCTCTCTCTCTCCTCTCTCTCTCTCTCCTCTCTCTCTCTCTCTCTCTCTCTTTCTCTCTCTCTCTCTCTCTCTCTCTCTCTCTCTCTCCTCTCTCTCTCTCTCTCTCTGTTTTCTCTCTCTCTCTCCCCCCTCTCTCTCCTCTCTCTCTGTTCTCTCTCTCTCTCCCTCTCTCTCTCATCTCTCTCTCTCCTGTCTCTCTCCTCTCTCTCTCTCTCTCTCTCTCTCTCTCTCTCTCTCTCTCTCTCTCTCTCTCTCTCTCACTCTCTCCCTCTCTCTCTCCATGCTTTCTCTGTTTCTCTCTCTTTCCCCCACCCTATGCCTATTCCCCCACCTCCCAAAGGGACCTTGCTATTCTGCCCTCCTTACCAATAAACAGGATCTAGGCAGGACAGATAGGCTAAGCAGCAGCAAGATCCAGATTGGCGGTGCCATGGTCCTGGAACAGGGGAAAGAATTAGCTAACCATCCTTACCTCTGGGAATCCCATTCTTTCACACTGCCCTTCCATTTCCCCCCGGGGCAGCTCTTTCAAGAAGGCTGGGGGGCAGTTGGTGATGGGGGGGCAGCTAGTGGCAAAGTGGATAGAGCACTGGCTCTAGAGTCAGGGAGACCTGAATTCAAATTTGACCAGACACTTAATAATGACCTATGACCTTGGACAAGTCACTTAACCCCATTGCCTTGCAAAAAAAAAAAAAACAACTGGAGGACTGAACACATCCAAATGGGGAAAAAAATGCCAGTCCACAGGATCTGAATGTATACTACATCCACTTTTTAAAAACTTCTCTTCTGTTTTTCCTTATTTCAGGATTTTCCTTCTTTTCCCTTAGTTCTAATTTCTACACAAAATGATTAACACGTAAATATGTTAAGCCCAAATGTACATGTACAACTTTTACCAGACTATTGGTGCCATGAGGAGGGGGAGGGAAGGGAAAGTGGTAGAAAAAATGTGTAATTTATAAATTTGTAAATGGATAAATGTTGAAAAACTACCATAACATGTAACTGGAAAAATAAAATTTTAATTTTAGTAATCAATTAAAAATCAGCTTTAAAAAAAAGAAACTCAAGGACCACTGTGACCTCCTGGTCATCATTGGGCATGAGCTTTTGCCTGTCAGTCAGTGGTGGGAAGTTGCTGTACGGTTTACAAAGCACATTCTACTGTCTGTCTCATTTGATCCTCAAAAACGTAGGGATGCTATTATTATTATTATTATTATTATTATCCCCATTTTCCACTTGAGGAACCCAAGTGACTTGTCTAAGGTCATGCATCTCTGATGTGTCTGGGGCCAGAGTGGTCTTCCTGACTCCCATTAGTTCTGCCTCCCCCTTTATCCAGCTGGTACATAAGGGAACTAACCCGATGCCTTCCTACTTGAGTTCCTATCATCATTATGCAATAGTTAACTAGTCAACAGAAAGGATATATGGGTACCATTCCCTCCCACATAGTAAGAGGATTTTGGGGGGCAGGCGGTGACCAGAAGTGACTTAGACCAAGGCCATTTCCTTAGTCCTACACTCTTAGGGTGGACACCCTTATGTAAAGGGAGGGGGCAGTAGAGAGAAATTCCTGCCCATTTCCAGGAACCCATGGGGTCCCTCCTCCACCCTTGCGAGGAACCCTGGCTGCAGGCCCAGAGCAATTGAGGTTGTGAAAGGCCTAGGAGATAAGGAGGAGTGGACTCATTTCCCCATTGTCTCTGTCCACCCCCACCCGCAGGCCTACTCTAGCCTCTTCTGTTCCCACCATAGGTCCCCCATGTGCCTCCTCACCCCCAGTCAAGAGAATGGGGCCCGTTTAAGCTCTCCCCTGGTGTGGCGCTCTCCAGACCCCTGGTCTCCGGCAAGAAAGTCGGGACCCTCAAAATGACCTCAGCCTCAGACCCCCAGCCACTCTTCCCTGAGAGACACACACCAGCCCCAGGGTTAGAGCAGAGATCTCTGGTGCCACTGCTCCCCTCCCAAGGGTCCTTCCACCCCACCCAAGGGAGTAAAGTCAAGCTGGGAGTTCCCCTAAGGGAGAGTCCTCACAAAGTCAGGCCTGGAGTCAGTTGATATGATATGAGATACAACAGGAGCCTCAGTTGTGTAGGCCTGGCCAAGTGACCACCTCCCGGCCCTTAGTTTTCTGGGGTTGGGGCTGGGGGGTTCTCTGAGCCCTTCCAGCCCTGGACCAGCTCATTCAGGGTTTCTCTCCCATCAGCTCAAGTCCCTGCCCCAGAATCCCTTCTCTGGCCCAGATTCTGCATGGGCTCCCTGGGGGATCTGCAACCCAACCCCCCACCCTTCATCCCTACCCACTTACCTTGTCAGGCTCCTGGCTGTTGTGGACGATGTGTCCACTTTGACACTGTCCTGGGCTCTGGCCCCAACTCCTGCCCTACCCAACCCTCCCACCCTGACCTTTGAACTCAGCCCCTTTCCAGATTTCTCTCCCTTTCAGCAAATATTGACCGACACATCCATTTAAACATTTGTGTAGAGGTCAGGCCTCCTTTCTTGTTTAGTTTTCTGGTCTCCTCCTCCCCACCCCCCACCCTCCAGTTTGAGGCCCAAATGGGACCGGATAAGACCCAAGGAGAGACCCATGTCTGCAAGGGTCAGCATGTAGAGGGAACCAGGCAGCAGGACCCGGGGCAAAGACTGTGTGACCTGGCCCAAGGAGCATCATGAAATACAGCATGGTCTTCCACAAAGAGCGCTGGCCTGGCACAGCCAGGAGTCCTCTGGGAAGCCAATGGTGTGACCTTGGGCAAGTCCCAAACTCTACAGAGGAAGGGGCTGGACCCTGGTCCAAAACCCTGCCCTAGACCAACGGGGATGAAGCCTAACCCTGTCACCCCAAGGAGCCAGCACATGCTGCCTGTCTGGGGTCCTGCAATCACCTCTTTCTGAAGAAGTTCAAACTAGTGGCTTCCTTCTAGCCCGGGAGACAGACCCATAGTGACCCAGGGACTTTGGTCAGGAGGGATCCCTGGCCTGAGCTACATGGGGGACCCGAGGGATGGGCCCAGGCCCCCACAGACATGAGGGGCAAGAGGATGGACCTTCAGTGACCTTACTCCACACACAGAACCTTCCATTTGTGCCAATTTGCGCTATCTCCTCCATGAGAAGGGGTGTTTCTGGAGGGGGTCTCCAGGGTTTAACTATGTTGAATGGATGCTCATTAATTCACAAGTTAGGATTTTTCTGTCTCCTCCTTTCTCCAGTGGGGACAGACCCCTCCTAGGAAAATCCAGTCATGTCCACATCCTCCTTTCTTCTAACCTGGTCCCTTGTTTTCTAACTCGTCTGTCAACACGAATGCTTTGAGGGCTTCCCATAGGCTCAAGGCTGATATACCCTGGACCTTGCAAGGTAAAACCAAATGACTCAATCCCTCTCCATGGGTGGGTGGATGAGTGGAGCTCTGGGCTCCTATGGCTCCCAGTCCCTGGAGCCAATACTGCTTGACCCACCGGGATGTTGGGCTCTCCACTCACCCTCCAGGAGTCCGGCAGACAAAACAAGGAGGAGGCCACAGAGAGTCGGTCTTTAAGGAAGGACACCCCATCCTTTTCTAATGGAGGCTCGGACTGAAGGGAAGTGGTTTCTTGCAAGGCCGGCTATTTTGACCAGATGGGCCTGCATCCTTCCTGCTCCTGTGTGGCCCCCCAGTACCCACATCAACAGTCTCACTCCATTCTGTGGCTCTTCCAAAGTGTTTATTGTCTGTCGTATTTACATCTATTGCAAATAGTGAGTGGGAGGCTGGGACCAGGAGGTGCCCCTGCTCCCTCAACCCAGCTCCTGGGAGCCAAGGGAACATTCTCCCCGGGCTGACAGCCACGGGCCCTCTGGGGCAAGGACCCCAAAGCTGCCACCCCAGCTCAAGGCACAAATGCTCGGGTGAGATGGGAGGGGAGGGATTTCCCTTTGGATGGGGAGGTGAATGGAAGGATCAGGAGAGCACAGGATTCACTGGCTATCTGGCAAGGCCTGATTCCACTCTCCTGTTACCTCATGTCCACTCTCTTCCCCATGCTGGTCCTAAACCAGATAGGATGGGGACAGATGGGAACCTTTGGGACAAAACAATTGTCCCCAGAAGTGACCGTGTCACTCTCAATCTATGGGCTGAAGCCCCCAGAAGTGGTCAGTGATCAGCACCAGCTTCAGGACCCCACTGTCTGTCCAGAGACAACCTCCTCACCCTCCCTCCCAGGGAACACAGGGTGGCAGGACCTTCTCACAGTGAGGTCTGAGGTGGCCTGCAAGAACCATCCCCACCCTCTTCCCTCTGGAGCAGAGGGGCACCTCTTCTCTGCCCCATCAAGGAGTTGCTTCAGTAGTCATCAAAGCAGATCATATCTAAGGATCCTCCAAGTTTAGCCTCGTGGTGGGAGAGGGAACCAGGAGAGTGACTCTCAAGCCAGTTGCCCCCCAAGGCACAAGTCAAGCCCGTCCCGGGGCTCCCATAAAGCACAGGGCCCAGAGGGCCTTAGTTCAGGACCTGGGCAAGGTTCCAGAAGGCTTGGCAGGGGTGCCTAAGGGACTCCATCTTGGGCCTTGGGTTCCTCTCTTTGGTGACAGGCACAGATGGTATAGAGCCCTGGGGCCCTTTGCCCAACGGGGACATGCCCCAGAAGCCCAGATATCATGCTAACCAGGTGATTTTTGAAACACAGATAGGCTAAGTCACCAAACTGAGAGAAAGAAATCTCTGCCCATATTTGCCCACTCCTGAGCAAATCCCTTGGCCTGGGTCCGCCCTCACCTATGCCAGGAGCCGGATGGCCCCATTGTCTGAGCCCAGCAAAAGGTGCCGCTTGGTGGGTAACACGGCCAGGCTCGTAAGCGTGCCCCGGAAGTTCTCAGAGCTGAGTTTGGTGGTGGCCTGGGAAGGGGGCTCCAACAGAGAGCAGACACCAATCTTGTTGGCCACTGTCCCCGTCACTACCTCACTGCCATAGAGGTCGAAGGTGTGAATGGGGTCAGAGGGGGACTTGTAGTGATGGGTGGGCTTCTGTTCCAGCTCTTTCCAGATGGTCAGAGAATGGTCCGAGGAGGAGCTGATCAGGGTGCTCCCTTCCACAGCCTGCCCAGAGGGAGAGGGAGGCCACAGTAATTAGCCAGGAACTTGGGATGCTCCCTTCCCCCCTACAAGCTGATCCTCAGAAGCCATTTTGCAGGGACAATTGGTATCTTAAAAAGGATCATTCTCTCCATTCCTGGCAGTCCCAAGGATGGTCAGAGAGACCTGGGGATGCTCAGAGACTGGCCACTGGCTCTCGGGATAATTGTCCCTCTGCCATGCTCCCTGACTAAGGGCTCCCAATAGCTGGCTTCCTCTTTCCTCTTTCATCCTCCTCAGGAGCACTCTGGGGGCTGGTCATGAAGACAGGAGTCAAGGATCCTTCCTCATGGACTTGAACTACCACCCACTGTCACTAAGGGAGAGTGGGGGGGGGGGGAGAAGAGAGCCTGGACTCTGCTCAGCCATGCGGGGGCAGTAAACAGGCCTCCCCTGAGCTTTATTTAACCTCAATTAGGTCAAGGACAGAGAGACTGACCCCTGCCCCTTGGGACCAGGCAAATATGGACAAGGGTTACTCATTAGAACAGGGCCCCAGGGAGCAGAAGTGACACCTTTACACTCACTCCCCCCGCAGCAAAGCCCCTGCCACAAAGAGGGGCCCACTTCAGTCCCAAAGATATCTGGGATGCTGAGCCTGGAAGTTCAATAGCAAAATGCAGGCAGGACAATGACTCAAAGCCCAGCCAACTGTAAGGGTCTTGAACTCCAAGAAAGAGAGCTGGGGGAATGGGGGGAGCAGAGTGGGTAAGAAAGGGAAGGAAATCATCCACCTTCTGGCCAAGCAGCCAGAGCCAAAGGCTAAGATGTCCAGGTTGGGCCCCGGCTGGGGAAGGGAGGCCTCACCTTGATCTGCAGGATGTCGCCCTCGTGAGCTGGCCACCCTCGAAGGATAAGTCCGGTCCTGGTGTCCAGGAGCACCATGAAGCCCGAGGAGAAGCCTGCTACTACACTTCGGCCACTGGGGCTAACGGCCAAGGATCGGACCAGACCAGCATTCAGGCCACCCCCCAGACGGAACTCATGCTGTGGGGCAAGAGACAAGGGCTGAGGGGTGCCCAAGCTACTTCCTAGCCTTCCCAAGGCCCTCTCACCCTTCACTTACTGAATCCTCAGGGGCCTGGTTTCCCTGCCACCCCATTTCCCCCCGCCTCGCCCAGAGGTTTCTCATCTGCTCAACAGGGCTGTGTCTTCCTCGGGGAGGAGCCCTTGGTTAGGCACAGTGATTCCTGTGATGCCCCTGTCTGAGTCTCTGCAGGTACCCCCAACTAGAGCTTCTTTCCCGTGTTCCAGCACATACCTGTAGTCCAGGCTTCCGACAGTCCACAAACCGCAGGGTGGAATCCGCACTGGCCAGGGTGATGCTGGTGTGGGGGGCAGGCATGACAGCCACAGCTGTCCAGGGCACCCGACTATCCCAAGCCTCTACCGTCCGTATCGTCTTCCCTGGGAGGGAGCAAGGAAGGGGGTCAGGGGGCCCAGGAGGGAACGGCCAGAGCACCCTCTTTCTGATGTTACAAGAGAAGCTCTGGTCACCCCACTGGTGGCCTGAGAGCCGCCTGCACTTATTGTTCTGTGGATCCCCATGGGCAGCTTTCAGGGCATGCCAAGGCTCTGCCCAGAAGCTTCTAGACTGCCCCTAAATCAGCCCACTGCCTCCTGATTCTCTTAGCCCCTCAGGCCTGGCCCCAACCCTGCCCCAACCTACCTTTTCAGTGACACAGCCACCTCATCCCTCTCTTCCTCCTCTCACTCTCAAACTTCCCTCACCAATCCCTCTCGCACCCATGTGCCAACACCTCCCTAGCTCCACACGTTTCCCTTTTCCTTCCTGACCCCAATAACCATCGCTCTCCTTTCCAAACGGACAGACTTATCAGGAGAAGCTAGCAACGGGTTTGGGAAAAGCAGTGTGACAATAAAGGTTTCCCTACTGGCACAGAGAGGCCTCACCTGTGAATGGGTCCCAGAGGTGTACAGTGCCGTCACAGCTCACTACCTGCTGGGACGCTTCCAATTGGCTGACATGGAAGATGCTCTTGCGATGCTGGGCGTAGATGAGGCGGGGTGCCGTCTCACTGGTGCCATCACCACAGTTGTAGAGCGGCCAGAGCCGGACTGTCCTGTCTTTGCTGCCACTCAGGAAGAAGTCCTCGCTGCCCAGGGGGGCCACACACTTCACAGCCCCTGAGTGGCCCAGAAAGCTCTGCAGCCTGATCTGGTGGAAGTGGAAGTGGGCATCGTGTTGGCTGACCCCGATCTCATACTGCCAGTAGGCCAGCCAGTTTCCACTCAAACCATGGGCACAGCGAGGAAGGTCCCGCTTCAGTGAATTCTCTTCCCCACCCAACTCACAGAGGCCCCCGACGCTGCCGGGAACCCCTGAGCTGGGGCCGAGGGGGCCTTGATTTTCGGACTGGGTGTCGACAGGGATCTGGATCCGGTTCCCGACCAGGAGGCTCCCAAAAGTGCCTGAGTTGCCATCATCGTGATTGGCTCCCCTGCCTTGAGAATCCTGCTCTGGGGAAGCACTGGGCACAGATGTCAGGTTCATAGGGTCCTGGCCCACTGGGCTGGCACTCTCCAAATACTGTCCTGCCAGCTGACCCACTAGCACATGGTTGGGGACGATCTTCTGGATGACATCACCTAGACACAGGCAGGAAGAGCCACTCAGCCCCAGAAAAGGAGGGTCACTTCTGCCACCGATCCCAAGGCCCAAATAAGTGAGGGGGGTCACAGACAACACAGATAGTATTTCGGGCCACGGAAGTGCCATCTCCAAGCCAGGAAAGGGACCCCTTGACTGGAGACACTGACAGGCAGAGCCCCAAGAGACTGAATGGGTCTACCCCCAAGGGATCCAGGAATCCAGGGATTTGGAGGCAGGGGCAACCTAGAAGATGACCAACTCCAACCCCCATTTGACTGAAAGAACAACACCCCCAAGAGTAGAAGTGACTTGCCCAAGGTCACACCATCTATGAGGGGCACAGCCCAGTCCATGGCTCTTTTCCCTCTAGATCGTCTGTTGCCATAGGGCTATGCAGCCTAGGACGAGAAAGGGTAGCTCGAGACCACAGGTCCTAGGGAAATGTCTCGGGCATGATCTCCAAGAAAGCAAAGAGCTAGGGGAAGACAGGGTCAGATGCAAGGAATAGGAAACAAAAAGAAAAACAAAAGTAGGGAAGGGGAGGGAAGGAACAGGATGGGGAGGGGAGGGGAGGAAAAGGACAAGAAGATAAATGAGGCAACAAGGCCCAGGACCATGGAAGGACAGAGACGAAGAGCAAGGAGCTCATACCCAGCAGGCAGGAGAAGGGCACATAGGTCATGTAAGCCATCTCAAGAGTGAACACTTTCTGCAGCTCATCCAGCAAGGCCAAGTCGACGGCCCGCTGCCGCCCATCCGAGAAGGGCACCTCCAGCACCCGACCCTCACTTGGGCTCAGAGTCTCTGGCCTCAGAGCCTAAGGGAGGAAGATGAGGTCAGGCTGGTGCCTCTTTACTGGACTGGCAGGGTCAGTCCCGGCCCCCACCACCACCACACAGAAATACACACACCTGGCACTGAAGCTCATGGACCAGGGAGAACACCTGGAAGAAGGTGGCTACTGTCTCACTTAGGTGTTGCTGGACCATCTCCTGCCCGATGCGCAGGCAGATCAGGGCGATCAGGCTGATGGTCTTCACACACAGAACTGTCCGAGCCTGGGCACCCCCAGGGAACCTGAGGGCAGTGGGTTTAGATTGTGCCCTGCCTCTTCCCTGCTTCCCAGGCCTGCCCCTCCCTGGGGCCCAGAGGAGCATAAAAGATGCAGATACAGAAGTCTAACCCAGGCCAAGGACTTGCAGAATCCCCTTGGAGGGGCAGGGGACATAGGGGGCCAAGAACCAGGATATGGAAAAATAAATTTCTTTATTTTCACTGAACTTTGGTTTCCTCAAAACACAAAAGGTTAAGAGTTTCTGATTTAATCCAATACCTTCATTTTGCAGATAGAGAAACTAAGACTCAAAGAGGAGATGTGAAAGTCATTTGGCTAATGAGAAACAAAGTCAGAACTGGAATAAGATCCCCCCAGGCCCCAGCTCAAAATTCTTCTCCTGCATCCCTGCACTACTGCATTTACTGGCAGCTCCCTCCCCAGGGACCCTTTCTGACCCAGCCCCTTCAAAGACCTCCCTTTGGAGGGAGGGGCCTACCCTGTGACAAGAGAAGTCAGGGAGTTGAGCACAGGCAGAAGGACCTCGTGGCTGATGCGAGGCAGGATGTCCATGAGGGTGGTATCACAGAGGTAGATGATGATCTTCTGTGTCAGGGTCACAGCTGCCAGCAGCCCCGCCTCCTTCCGGCTATTCAGGCGACTGGGGCCACCCCCTCCTCCGGGAGCCACCTTGGACCAAAGATGGCCAGGTTAGCCTGGCCCATGCTCAGACAGATGCTCCCCAGTGATCCCTGCCTGCTCATCCACCCGCCTTGGGGCATCCCATGACCCCTGTCCTGGGGAAGGCCCAGAGGAGCTTGGGAGCAGGTACTGACCAGGTAGCTGATGTAGGGAAGATACTGGTAGGTGAGGACAGGCTCCCCATAAATGCAGGCCACGTGCATGAGACAGCCCAGCACAGGGGCTGACACTGCGTCACCCAGGACCGGGCGTTTCTGGTAGATGTTGCCTGCATTCAGGGGGCTCGCATCACTGCTGCTCGCCAAGAACTGCTGCCGTGTGGGCCCTAAGGGAATGGTAAGGAAGGGCCACAGTTGCTCTTGGAAGTTCCCCCAATATTCAGGCAGAATCACAGAATTCCAGTCCCAGAAGGCCCTCTAAGAGCAGAGGAGCCATATGGTCCCTGCCCTTTGGCTACAACATAAGGACCCTTCTCTCTCCAACCCCACAAAGGAGAGAAACGGAGCCCTGGGGAGGAACTGTCAGAGTGGAGTCAGAATCCCCCATCAGAGGGTCATCAGAGATTCTCTGGGGGAGGGAGGAGGTGCAGAAGTAGGGTTCCCCACTGCAGCATAAACGGATTTCATCTCCTCCCCTCCCCTACCCTCTGGCAGCCCACATTCTCCACAGACATTACCGACATAGCAGGAGGTCAGCAAGCGAAGAAGGTTCCGGGCCACATAGCGGGATGTGACAGTGGGGCCAAGCTTGGCAGAGAGCCAGCGGACCATCTTGCAGGCAGTATCTGTAGGAGGGAGCCGGGGCCTGGGGTCGTCAGATAACAACCTGCTGGACAAGGGGCACACTACACTCCGCCCTTCCCTCCTCCAGGTACCCCACTGCCAGGAAAGCTCCCTGGCCTCCTTCCTTCTGAAGCCCAGCCATGGTCCCCCTAAGCCCTTGGCTACTCTGCCCTCACAAAAGCCACACACCTGGGGGACAGAGAAGCTTCCCAGCTTTTCTGGGGTCCTGTGTCTAAGGCTTGAAGCTCTGGGTACTTGTCTCCAATCTAGATGCCACCCTACCTCCCAGAAGCAGGCCAGAGAACTTACCCAAGAGAATCTTTTGTTCTTTATACTCAGACTGGTCAGTGAGGTCTTCTTCTTCCTCTCCATTTCCATCACCATTGGGTATAGCAGGATCCACAGAGACAGTCGTGTCTGAGAGGCGGAGTTCAGACACCACCGGGCTGGTGCCCTCCTGCTCCTCTTCTTCCTCCTCCTCCCCAACAACTTCCTCCTCCTCCTCCTCCTCCTCCTCCTCTTCCTCCTCCTCCTCCTCTGACCCCTCGCTCTGCTTCAGGTCCTGGCTGCCCTTGGCCAGTGGAAGTCCCACTTCCTCCCCGGGCCGATCCTCCCCCAGGGACGCCTCACTGGGACTGCTCTTGTCACTCAGCCGGCCCAGGCTGAGAGCTTCGGGCTCTGGGGGCTGGGGAGACCCTGACACATACAGCCCAGCCTGGAAGTCCTCACTCTCGGGCAAATCAGCCTGGTCATGAAAGCTGACGCCTGATGTGTAGTCCAGGAGGTCTAGCCCCGTTGCTCCTGGGTCTCCTTCCATCTGAATGGTCTCCCCAAAGGTACCCGGAACCTCATCCCCTTCTCCAATCTCTTCATCTTCTGTGGTCCCCCCCAAGCACTTGGTCTCCTCCTGAGACGTCTCCACGCCAGCCAGGACCTGAAGGACATGGGGCAGCAAGTGGGAAAGGAAGGCCTGCAGCCCAAGGCGGACCATCAGCTGGGCCACAAAGCAGTCTGTGTACAGGTAGAAACGGCCGTGAAGGTGGCAGGGGTTCTCGTAGGCCCCAATCAGCGGCTTCAACAAGTATTTGTTGGCGTTCTTGGGGCCCAGGGCCCTGGCGATGGGCTCAAACAGGTACCAGGCTGTGTACACGGCCGTGTGGTCCTCCGACATCAATGACAGCACAAAGGGAAGGAGAATTTCCAGGCCTTCAGGAGTAATATCCTGCAGGATCCCATCCAGCTGCTGCCACAGCTGGAACACCAGCTCCCGCCCTTGCACCTCATCTTCCACTTTCCTTATCTGGTACAGGAGAATAAACTTGTAAAGAGATGGGAAGTAAGAAGGAAAGGTCACCACGGAGCTGTAGGGGCTGAGGAGCTGAGCGGGACTGGGTGGGGGCAGGCCCCAGGAGATGGGTTTATAGGCAAAGAGTGGACCTGCCCTGTGCCTCCCGGGCATGGCAGAGTCCACAGGCTCCTTCAGCTGCAGCAAGGCTTCTAAAACAGGCTGCAAGGGGATAGGGATCTCCTTGGGGTAGCGGGAACAGAGCCCGCGGACAGTCAGGAAACGTTCCCATAACGGTGCCTGAGGCCGCAGCACACGCACCCTGGCTGCAAACACGATCTCGGCCACGAGGATGCCCAGAGCCTGCATGTCCCTCTGGAAAAGATCCGCAAGCTTCAGGGCTGGCTTGGCTGGGGGCTCTTCTGGGGCCTCTGTGTTCCCACGAAGGCCTCTAGCCATAAAATTGCCCAACTTCTCCAAGTCTTCCAGAGCTTGCAGGGGACTGAAGCCCTCAGGAAGCACAATCCTCCCATCATCCCCCTCCCCAACATCTACTCCACCGGCCTTGTTTCTTCGGCCTAGCCGCGTCATGGAGGCTGAAGAGAAAGGGTAGCCAGAGGTCTGCGAGGAAGAAGGTGGGCAAGACTGGTCAGAAGCTTTGCTGGCCAGAGAGATGGAATCCAAGGCCTCTGTTCCCTGTTCCAAGTCATCATCGCCCCCCAGAGGTCTTTCCCCTGCCCAGGCCGCCTCGCAGGGTGTGGCCTCCAAGACCAAACCATCAGCCCCATCAGCCAGTTGGCCAGGGATGTCTTCTCGACCTGCGGTCTCTCGAACTCTCTGAATGAGAGGCCTGGGGATGACGGGTGGCTCGGGGGCCAGGACCGGGGGTCCTACCAGGCGCTGGGGATGGGGTTGATCAAAGAGCTGTACCACACCATAGCTGGTCAAGTGAGTATGATTGTCTACAAGATGCAAGCAAACATTCTTCTCCTTCACAGCCTCCTTGCCTTGCAACTTGTAGCCGAAGGTGAGATCGATCCAGTGATGAAGGTCTTGGGACACTTCACGGCTCTCCAGCAATGCCCGATGGGCCACCACAAACTCCTCGCCCGAGCCACACCAGGCCGGCACATCCAGGTCCGGCATATCCGGGTGGATGGAGCGGAAAATGGTGGGATCGGTATAAAACTCAGGGATGCACTCGTCGGGGGTCCAGCTCTGCATGCGTTCCATGCTGGCCGGGTACTCGTGGGGCTCCCACTGGGCCCTCACGTGGCCGCAGAGCACAGCCCGGGGGGTGCGCCGGGCCGTGTAGACGTAATAGGTGATGTCAGACAACACGTCGGAGATGTGGTGCGGCACGTGGGGCGGCTCGCCGCCACTACCACCACTGCCAGCCACGAATGCTTGCCGGGTCATCTCGTAGGTGAAATCCAGCTGCTTGTCCCCCTTGTTGAGGCGGAATTTGGATTTTCTCAGATCTCGGAAGCGTCCGTTCTGGGTGGTGAAGTCGACCACCCAGGGCAGCACGGGGTGGTAGTTGGGGTCTCCCCACCGACGCCCGGCCAGCCAGTTCAGCTGCATGAGGTAGTCGAAGTTACTGACTCTGCCGTGGACCCAGTCCAGCACCAGCCTCCTCAGCTCTTCCTGGCCGACTGCGTCGCCTGGCCCCGGTCCCCGGCCGGGCTCGGGGACGCGGGGAGGCTCAGCCTCTGCCTCGTTCTTGGTAGGCTTCTTTTCCTCCTCCCCATCCTCCTCCTCCTCCTCGGGGGCCTCATAGGCGCTGAGGTCCAGCTGGAGTTGGCTGCACAGCTTCTCGTCCACAGCCACGTGGCACAGGGAGAGGGCCCCGCAGGCCAGGCCGTGGCGGTGACAGGCGTCCATGGCCTGCAGCAGGTGGAAAAGGATGAAGAGCACTTTGGCGTGGCTGTTGCTGAGCTTGGCCGGGCTGAAGGTGACCACGTCGTGGAGGCAGTACCGGACGTGCGGGTACACGACGTACAGCGCGTCCGGGGACTCCAGGACCGCCTCGGCCCGGAGGAGGCTGGGGCAGGGGGCGGCGGCCCGGGGGGCCTCCCTGGCCGGAGACGGGCACTGGGCGCCCCTGCCCACGGGGAGGACGGGGCAGCCGAACACCTTCTGCAGGCCGCGCCTCAGGGCGGCCAGGGCCGGGGCTTGGGGCGCGGCGGGGCGGCGCTGGTGCGGCCGCCCGCGGGCCTGGTAGGCGCCCTGCCACAGGTTGCGGTAGTTCTGGGCCGCCGTGTCCCGCATGAAGCCCGTCAGGCTCTCGGGGCCGGCGGGGCGCTCCTCGGGGCCGGCGGGGCCCGGGGCCAGCGCGTAGGCCAGCCTGCGCTTCCGCAGCGCGTGGATCTCCACGCGCGTCCAGCCCGGGGGCAGCCGCCGCACGGAGCGCTGCAGCAGGCTGCGGGGCTCGGCCTCCCCCAGGCCCTCGGCGCGCGGGCAGGGCCCGGGGGGCGGCTTCCGCTCCCGCAGCGCGGCCAGCCAGCGCAGGGGCACCAGGGCCACGGCGCAGGCGCCCCCCGGGCCCGGGGCCAGCTGCCGGGGGTCGATGCCCAGGTCCCTCTCCACGCTCCGGAGCAGCGCGTCCATGGCGGGGCCCTCCCCCGCCGCCCCTCCCCGCCTGCCCCTCCTCCTCCCTTCTTCCCCTTTCTGCCTCTGGCTCTCTCTCCCTCCTCCTCCTCCTCCCCCGCCGCCCCCTGCCCCTGCCCCCGCCCCAGGCTGACCCTGCTCAGGACAGGCCGCCGCTCCCTGGGGCTCCCGGACGGCTCAGCCGGGCGCTCGGGGCCGCACAAGCCACAAGGCGCGGGGCCCGGCCATGACGGGTCAGCTGACGCGGGTCACGTGAGCGCCCCGGCCTGGGAAACAAGCGCACGTGGCCCGGCTCCGGGGGCGGGGCCTGGCGGGCGCGCCAGAACGGGGGGGGCGGGGCGTCCGGCCGCCGCGCCCCCCCCCGCCCCGCCTTCTCTTCCCCGCTCCAAAGTGAGCCCCGCCCCCCGCTCCCGCCCTCCCGGGGGTCCCGAGCCCCCTCCCCTCCAAGTCCAGCGCCAGCACCCCGTGGGCACGAGAACCCGGGCCCTGGGCTCCACGGCCACCCGCAGGGGCCCTGGGCCCCGCGCCCACCCGCAGGGGCCCTGGGCCCCGCGCCCACCCGCAGGGGCCCTGGGCCCCGCGCCCACCCGCAGGGGCCCTGCGCCCCGCGCCCACCCGCAGGGGCCCTGCGCCCCGCGCCCACCCGCAGGGGCCCTGCGCTCCGCGCCCACCCGCAGGGGCCCTGGGCCCCACGCCCACGTGGGCCGTGCAGGCGGCGGTCGGAGCCGCGAGGCCCAGGCCCGGAGCCTGTGAGAGGCCAGGCAGCGGGGTCCTCGGCCGGGGATGGGGGGCCGGGGAGGGGCCCCTCCAGGTGAAGGGCGCCAGCCTGCCCGGAGGCGGGCAGGGCCCGGGCAGCGGCTCGGGGTTCAAAGGCCGGAGTCAGCGGGGGCCCCTGGCCGTCCGCCGAGGGCGCCGGGCCCCGGCCTCCTTCCCCGGCTCCTGGACCAGCCGGGCCCGGCCGGGCCGCGGCTGAGGGCACTGGGCAAACGCCGCGTTACCCAAATCTTGGGGCGCACCGCCCTCTCGTGGTGGCGCCTCGCACCGCAGGGGGCCGGGCCGGGCCCAGCTCCACTCTCCCGCCGCCCCCCACATGTCTGCTCCGGTGTCGGGGAGCCCCTGCCGCTTCGGCTCCGCCCCCTCGGGACACTTTCTTCCGAACGCCCCCCGGGGAAAGTGGGGACTAGCTGTGCCCCTCCCCCGGGCGCCGGGTCCACGGGCCGCGGCCAGCCTGGGCCCGGGCCCCGTTCTGGGTGGGGCGAGTTCTCATTGGCTGGCGGGGGGGGGGCGGGGCACCCGCTAGCCGAGCTGCCCAGCCGGGGCCGGGGGACGCTGCCGGGCCTGGGGCAGAGCCGCCCTGGCCTCGGGCGCCCCGCCTCTCTGCCCTGGGACCGCCGAGTCAGGCCGGGCCCGGCACTTGGCACCCGCCTTGTCCCGGGATGACCCCGCCTTCCTGCCAGGGCCGGGGCGGGGCCGCTCCTCAAGGAGAGGGCATCTACCTGGGCTCAAGCTCTGGGACATGGCGCTGGGCCGGAGGACCCGCCGGGGGGCTCAGAGCCGCGGCCGCGGGGAGGCCCGCCCTTGGCCCGGGCTTTGGGGGAGCCAAGTGGGGCCTGGGAGCTCCTGGGGGGCACAAGCCGGCCTAGAGAGGGTGTGGGGGGCCGGCCGGGCCCCGGGCTCCTCCCCAAGCCTGTGCCCCTCCGGGCCCCGGGGCCCGGGCTCCCCCGGTCCCCCCGTGGGCGTTGCCCCTCGTGCAGCGCCCCGGGCGCCCCTCCCGGTCCCAAGGCGCGTCACGTGCCGGGGGGGCAGTGGAAACAGCTGACGGGGCCAGAGGTCACGCACTTTGCCACAGTCAGCGGTCACCGGGAAGGGCAGGAAGTTTCCTTAAAGGGCCTCGCGGCCCCCGCCCGGCCTCCCCCGGCCCGGCCTCAGCCCGGACCGGGCAGCACCGCCCCGGGCCGGGGGGGAGGCCTCAGCCCCAGCCCCTGCTCTGCCACACGAGGGGCTCCTCCGAGCCCTCCAGCCAGGCTCGCAGCAGCGCCGGTGCCTCGGTGTCCCCCGCTGCGAGAGGCTCCGGGGGGCCTCCGGCCCCTCCCCCGCGGGCAGGGCCCTTTAAATAACCTGTAAAGTCATGGGCTCGGGGGCGCCGGTGCCAAGTCACCGCGTTCAGCCAAGTTTGCCCGTCCCGCCCACCCTGGGCTCCGATTGGCCCCTGGGGAAGAAGCTGCTCCCCTATTGGCCCGCACTTTTGCAACTGCTCCTAGGCTGAGTCAAGAGATTTTTTTTCTTTTTGAAGGAGGGAGGGGGAGGGGGAGGGGAGGGAGCCGGCACCCCTCCGCCGCCGCCCCCACCCAGCCGAGGCATCTCCTTAGAGGCCGTCCCGGGGCGGGGCCCGGGGCTCCTGTCTTGCCAAGGGCCAGGCCGGGCTCGGGGCTCGGAGACCGGAGCCGCCCGGGCTGGGTCGAGCCCTCCCCTTCCCGGCACCCCCTCCCCGGCATGGCTGGAGCACGCGCCTGGGGAGCGGCTCGCTCCGAGGTCCCGAGGCCATCCAGAGGCCGGGCCGGGCTCAGCCCCAGGCCTGGCAGCACCTCTACGCGGCCGCCTCGGGACACGAGTTCCCCCCCTGCCCCTCCACGTGTCAAGGCCTTCCTTTTCGGTCCTGATCGCCCCTCCCTGGGGGGGCTCCCGCCTCAGCTCCAACGCCAAGGCGGGGGGGGGGGGGACCCCGCCTGTCCGGCCACCTCGCCCATTCTCGAGGCCCGTCTAAGGGGAGCAGGATTTTCCCCTTGGGGGAGGGGCTCTGGCCCTTTAAGGACTTTCCTGGGCTGGGATCCGGGTTGCGTTTAAAAATGCCAACTCACAGAGCGCCCGGGATGCTGGGAACTGTAGTGCCCGCGGGAGAACTACGCTGACCGGCATGCACCGCTCCCACCAGCACCTTTTCCCTTTGTCTGCAAGTGGCCGATTGGCTTTGCGGGACGCTAATCAAAACGGGACGCCTGAGCTGAGGGCTGGGTGAGGATCTGTCCCCCTATTGGTCGTCTCGCGATTCGGGAGGTGTGGTTCAAAGCCGCTTTGCTCGGAAGGAAGGGGTTGACCTCGATGTCAATCAGAACCGAAATGCCCCGGTGGGCGGGGCTGAGGCGGGGCCGGGGCTCCCTAGGGCGTGGCCACGCTCGCCGGCGGCGGGCCGCGATTGGCCGAGGGAGGCGCAACCGGGTGTCCTGCGTCACCACGCCGCCAGCTGATCGGAGGCTGGAGCCGGTGTGTGCGGGGCGCTCGGGAGAGACGGCGCCGCCGGCCGAGGGGAGCGGACGCGTGCGAGCGGCTCCCTCCCAGCCCAGGGGCTCCCCACCCCCCACCCCCAGCGCTCGGGCTCCCGCGCCCCCGCCCGGGACCAGGTGGGTGCGAGCCGCGGGGGCCGCGCCGGAGCGGGATCCGGGCGGGCGGCGGGGGCCGGCGGCCACACCCTGCACTTCGGCCGAAAAGGGGGCGGCGAGGCGGGTGGTGCCCGGTGCCCGCCCGGCCCCGGCAGAGGGGCGTCCACCCGAGTGGGCTCCGCGGGAGGGGAGATCTGGGGCGGCGCTGCCTCGGGCCGAGCACGGACGGGGCCCCCGGGGCGGCCCGGGCTAAGTTCGCGGAGCGGACCGGCGCGGCGCGGGGCGGGCGGGCTCGGCCGGGCTCCGGCCCCGGCCCCGGCCCGGGAGGGGTCGCTCCGCGGGCCGGCCCCTCCCCTCCGGGGGGTGAGTGGGGTAACCTTAGCCGCGGGGGGGGGGGGCTGGGGCGGCGGCGGCGCCGCGGGGTCTTATGCAACTCTCGGGCTAAGGTTTCCCGGGGGGCGGGGGGCCGGCCCCAGAAGGTCACCTCTGCGCCGCCCCCGGCCCCGCCCGAGCCGGCGCCCCCGGCCCCGCGCCCCGCGCCCCTGGGCGGGCAGGGCGGGGCGCCGGGCCGCGTTAGTCATCCCGCCCCGCCCCCCCGCCCGGCCCGGAGGTCCGGGCCCCCTCCCCCGCGCCCCCGCCCCCTCCCCGGCCATGCTGCAGGGCCGGGGCTTTTCCTGCTGATTCATGCGTTGGAGCCGGGGGCGGGGCCTCGCACTTGGAACAAAGTTCAGACGCGGAGGGGCCGGCAGACGGCCTGGAATTCAGACCAGATGTACCCGGAATGCGCGAGCGGAATGCCTGGCATCCCGAGGCCCGGGAGCCTGCCCAGCCGGCCGCCCCCTGCCGCCCTCCCCGGGGCGGCCCTGCCGCTGCCCCGCCCGCCCCTGACCCCAGCCCGGCCCCGAACCGGGCCCGGGCCCGGCGGCAAGGCGGAAGGGGTGGGGGCGGGCCCCGGGCCAGCTTTCGGGGGTGCTGCCGAGCGAAACGCTGCCCGTCGGTTTGTCTTTCTCTTCCTGTAGCGCCCCTTGCATTCACGTCCTCAGTGGGCTAGGGACCCGATGTGGTGGGGAAAGGTCTCGAGAAGGTGCGATGGTGGCAACTGGACCATGGCCCTGCCTGGCAATTAGTGCCCCAGGATGGCTCTGACCAGCTTCTTCCCTCTTCTCCCCCTCCTCCCTCCGCCCCCCCAGGATCCTGTGCCCCCACGCGCGCCCCTGGCCGAGCCACAGCAGTTCTTCAGTGGCGAGCTTTATGTCTCGTCCCCGCTAAAGCTGCCAGTTGAAGAACTGCTGAGCTCCGCTCCTGTCTTCGAGGATTGAGGAAGAACCCGCTGCCGGGCCGGCTAGAAGGTGAAGGGCCTGGGGGGGAGGGGACAGAAGCTTGAGTTGGGAGTGGGGCATCCTCCAGCAGGGCCCAGAACCTGGGCATGGGGAGGGAGCCCGAGGGCCTGGGGTGCCAGAAGGGACGCTCCTGTCTGCTCCCCTGGGGGCTCTGGCCCCCTGCTGGGCCCTAAGGGCCTGGGACTTTTCACCGCCCTCCCGTAGAAGGGCCTCTGCTTTCCCGAACAGTCTGTTCCATCGAAACTGGCCTGCTCCTTGTACATAACATTCCCTCTCCTGCCTTTGTGCAGGTGGCCCCCAAAGCCTGGGATTTTCTACCTCATGCCTCAGTTCCCCAGCTTCTCCCAAAGACTAGTTCAGGTGCCCCCTCCTGCCAGTCTTACTCAGACGTAGTGGCTCAAGCATTGGGCTTCCATTGAGGCCACTCACTTTATCATTTGGGAAAAGAAGGGCTCCCACTAGCTAGCAGAGGTTTCCCTTCTAAAGTCTTGGGTTCCTTCAGTCATTAATGATTTCTGCCGCTGGCATTACGCTATTTCTTTTTGTCTGGGTTATCTTCTCTTCCCCAGTATTCTCTAGACTGTAAGCTCACAGAGGGCAGGGACTGCTTCAGGTTTGCCTTTGTCTCCCAGCACACTAGGTTCTTAATAAATGTTTGTTGGCTAATCTTTGTGTTTCTGGCAGTTTTCCTTATCCCCGTCAGTGCTGCTGACCTCCATATGTGTAAATTCAGAGCAGGTTCATTAATGAAGAGAAAGCACCATCTAACAGGCATTCTGTTATTCAAGGTCACTGTGGGCCCAGAGGTCACTTAAATAATCTCTGTGGGCCTAGGTACCCTGCCTGACTTTATGGAGGGAGTGGGAAGTCATGTAAACTAAGGCTAGTGTGAATAAACTGAAATGGGAAAATACAATGTTAAAACAAAGTATTCTATATCAGTTTAGAGGGCTGTGTGTTTAAACTTGGGCATTCTGAAGCCCATCCAGTTATGTCCCATAGTCTATACTTAGAACCTGTCCAGGGGCAAGTGGGAGCTGCAGGGAAGGGAAGACTCTTCAGGTTCTTGTGGCCACCTCATAAGAGCTGTTGGGAGGAGAGCAATGGGATTTATTCACCTAGCCTCCAAACCAGGAAAGAAATTACATTTCCAGTAGGACTCTTAAATCCTTGCTGGGGTGTTAGGAATCTTCTCAAGACCAGAATGACTAAGATGAGGATACCAAGTACCCTGGGCAGAAGGCAGGAGGGGACTCTTAGTCCCAGACCCAATCTCTAACCTTTGGCATCTATGGTCTGGCCTGATCCTAGCCTCTGCCCAATTGTTTGTGGCTTAGACTTCAAGGTGTGATGGTGTAGTTAAAGGAATCTGTGAGTGGTTTTGGGACAATTGGTTTTCTCTAGCTGCAAAAACCAAAACTTTCAAAATTAACCAATGGGTAGGGAAACTTAACCTTTGGGGGATGGAGGAAGTGGGTTCACATCTACTCTATCCCTTTACTGGATGGAGAGCTTGAGGGTTCTGGGTGAATGGGAATAGATTAAGAAGGCTATATGGGGGTTGACTGGCCTTTCTGATCAATTGTGGGGCTTTGCTTCTCAGCCCCCCATCATGGCCTTCCCTATCCCAATTGACTCATCTACTCTGATTTGCTATAACTCACATCCACCAACAGGATGCCTGAGGAAGAATGGCTGTGGAGGAGCATCCAAGCACAGGGTAGCTCCAGCCTGGGTGTTGAAACCTGGCAGGTGTCCACCCTAGAGGATGTTGAAACTAGCCCTAGGCAGAGATGGGGAGGTTATCTGTCAAATGGGGGGGGGGGGGTAAAGAGAAAAGGAGCAGCAGCCATCCCTAAGCAGGACTCTGTTCCCCCACGGATTCACCCCAATTATAATTCTTCAGGTCCTACCAGGACTCACTAAGCCAGTGTGAGTTGGGGGAAAATGAGAGTGGTTTTCCCTATAAAGCAGCTTTATTAAAGAGTAAAGGCCTTGAGCAGGGAAAGAACTTGGTCAAAGGACAATGAAGCAAGAGGTGTTTGTGAAAGGGAGAGAGGGTTAGACCTTGGGGAAGGAATGCTGGGGAGAAAGCCCGTCTCCCAAAGTCAGCCCAGGGGCAGCTAGGTGTGGCAGTGGATAGAGCCCTGGAGTCCGGAGGACCTGGGTTCAAATCCAGCCTCAAGACACAATAATGACCTAGCTGTGTGGCCTTGGCAAGTCATTTAACCCCAATGCCTTGCAAAAAACTAAGAAAAGCAAAAAAGTCAGCCCATCCTCCACCCCAGAGGCTTGGTCAGTCTCCTCTGCCTGTTGATGGTTCTTTCTCCGACCCTGGGACTCCAAATGACTTGACTCTGGGGAAGTAGACGCGCTTGGGCCTCCCTCGGTGGGGGAGATGGGGCTGGGCAGACCCCTTCCCATCTGGCATGTTCCCCTCCGACCCAGGCTGCCTGGCCAAGCTGGCTCCTCGGTGGACTAGAAGCCACATCCGCCCGGCTTCTTGGCTTTCAGAACCGGCCAGGGCGGGCAGGTGTGCAAAGGCCCCCCGGAGCCTGGGACTGCGAGGGGGGCGGGGCGGGACCCCAGGCCCAAGCGGGGAAGGGGTGCAGGGGGGCGCCGCTCGGCCCTCCGTGAGTTTGGGGCTCACGGGCCCCCACTTATCACGAGGTCCCAAGCCCCGGGCGGACCCTAGGGGAGTTTTCGAACACCCCCCCATCCGGAAGCTGCACGTGGGACCGCGCCAGGGCGGGGCCGGGGGTTGCCGCGGTTACGGGGGCGGGCTCCCGGCGGGGGAGCCAATGGGACGCGGCGGGGGCGGGGCCAAGCCCAGAAAAGTTCCCCGAGCTCGGGAGCCGGGCCGGGCCCCTCCATGGCGACGGCGGGGCTCGCGGTGGCCGCCGCCTCCTTCGCGGGCTTCCGGGGGGCTGCAGCGGGGCCTCGGGCGGCTGCCCGCCCCGCGCCTCGCCGATGCCCGTGCCCGCTGGAGCTGGAGCAACATCTGCGCCTCCCTGGTGCACAGCCTGCTGGCGGCGGCCGGGGCGCTGCTCTGGTGGGGGGCGCGGCGGCCGGGGGGCTGCGCTGGTGGGGGGCGGGGCGGGGGGCGCTGCTCTGGTGGGGGGCGCGGCGGCCGGGGGGGCTGCGCTGGTGGGGGGCGGGGGCGGCGGCCGGGGGGGGGGGGCGCGGCGGCCGGGGGGCTGCGCTGGTGGGGGGCGGGGGCGGGGGCGCGGCGGCCGGGGGGGGCTGCGCTGGTGGGGGGCGGGGCGGGGGCGCTGCTCTGGTGGGGGGGCGCGCGGCGGGGGCGGGGCGGGGGCGCGGCGGCCGTGGGGGGGGCTGCTCTGGGGGCGGGGCGGGGGCGCCGCGGCCGGGGGGGTCTGCTCTGGTGGGGGGCGGGGCGGGGGCACCGCGGCCGGGGGGGGGCTGCGCTGGGGGCGGGGCGGGGGCGCGGCGGCCGGGGGGGGGCTGCGCTGGTGGGGGCGGGGCGGGGGCACCGCGGCCGGGGGGGGGGGCGGGGCGGGGGGGCGCGGCGGCCGGGGGGGGGGGCTGCTCTTGTGGGGGCGGGGCGGGGGCGCAGGCTCTGACTTCCCGCCGCCCCCCAGGATGGCCCACTACGCACCCCTGGTCACAGACTTCACCCTCAGCTGCCCCCCCAAGACGGTGCCCCTGGTCTCCCTGTCCATCGGTGAGTGGCACGGGGGGGGGTGCCGAGCGGGGGGACACGGGGGCTCCCTGCCCGGTCGGAGCGGGGGTCTCCGGAGCTCAGCGCCCTCCGCTTCTGCCCGCAGGTTATTTCCTGGCAGATGGGGTGGATATTCTCCGGAATCAGACGTTCGGCCAGGCTTGGCAGCTGCTCTGTCACCACGCCATGGTGAGACTGGGGGGCAGGGAAGGGGTGGGGATGGCCGGCCGCGAGCGCCTCCTCTTCACTGGGGTTCTCTTGCCCCAGCAGAGTAGATATCCCGAGGCCCCCCAGAGTCAGAGCCACCCTCCTGAAATTCCCAGGACCCCCCCTTTGGGAAATACCCAGGAGCCAGCCAGAGCCTTACCCATCTTCGTCCGCTCCAAAAACGACCCGAAGAGGACCTCAGAACATTTCTTGTCCAGCCTCCACCCGAAGCAAGTCTGTGCTTGCAGAGCCCAGAGTGATGAGAATCTTACTACCCACTGAGGCAATCCTATCATTGTTTCTAGGATCTTATCAGTACACAATTTCTACAATTGAGTCAGAAGCAGAGTCTTTCTAGGGAAGGGGTCACAGCCATGGGAACGTGGGAGTCCAAAAAGTCTTAGAATGGATGGGTTAAAGGCCTCGGATCTGCTTTCTGTCTTTTCACCTCTTGTTAAGTCTCAGATACTGGGGACCTCTTGCTCCCATCAGCATTTCTCTAAAACCCATTGTAAGCATCCCGAAGCCCCTCACTGTCCCAGCCCCGGCTCAACCTGTAGCTACGGTGGAATTGGGAAGGTGTTACCCCATTTGGGATTGAAGGTGTATGGACAGTTTGACAGGCCAAGGCAGAGTGAGAGTGTATAGACTGGAAGAGTTAGGCAAGGCAGTTCCAAATATGTGGAGGGCTTATATGAGGACCCTCCTTAATTCCATCAAAATCATTTTTTTATTATGCTTTGTCCTTCCTTCTCAAAGAAGATCATAACATCAGGGACGTGAACTGGATTTGAATAAGGGGGGCTGTGCTAAGTCACCGGCCTTACTTTCTCCTCCAGTCATCTGGGTCCAGTGGCCAGATATGAACTGGGGTGACTGGATGGGGTTCCGGATGAGACAATCAGGATTAAGTGACTTGCCCAAGGTCCCATAGCTAATGAGTGTCAAGAGACTGAGGCCAGATTTGAAATTCTGTCCTCCTGTCTCCAAGGCCGGTGCTCTATCCACTGTGCCACTTAGCTGCTCATTGAAAAAAAATCTTTTAGGATGGAGCACCTGTCCTGGAGTCAGGAGTACCTGAATTCAAATCTGGCCTCAGACACATAATAATCACCTAGCTGTGTGGCCTTGGGCAAGCCACTTAACCCATTGCCTTGCAAAAACTAAAAAAAAAAAAAAAATCATTCAAGTCCTTCAGCCACCTGGATGAGGTGTGGGTATGGGGTGGTGAGTACTGAAGGTGGGGAACCAATGCTTGAGACTCATAGGAAGCCTGAAAATCCTAAAGGCTGGCCTTGCCCAGGGCAGGGAGACTGGGAAAGTCCTGAAGGAAGGGTATCTGATTCCTGGCATCTGACCTCTAGGCGGTGAGCTGCCTGGGTATGGCTGTGCTACCAGGTCGATGCTTGAGTATCTCAGTGGTACCTCTGCTTTTGGAGGTAAATTCAGCCTGCCTGCACTTCCGAACGCTGCTCCTGCTCTCGGGTCAAACCTCTACTCTGGTCTTCCGTCTGGCGCACTGGGCTGCACTGACCACCCTGCCGTTATTCCGCCTTCTGCCCCTGGGATGGATGAGTCTTCAACTGCTGTGGCAGCATCACCACTTCCCCCTCTCCTTCAGTGTCCTCTGGGGAGTTGGACTGCTCACCATCACTATCATGAGCATTGTACTAGTCTTCGATCTGGTTGTCAATGACCAGCGACCCCAGGCCCCACCCTCCTCCAAAAAGAAGGAAGCCAAAAGCTACGGGGAATATGGAAGCAATAATTAGGCCAAGCTTCCACACACAGAGAGGAGGACCATTATCCCAAGTGACAGGATTAGGTTGGGGTTCATGGTTTCCTGGAAGCTCCGGGACCATGAGACCAGGGTCAGGAATGAGCTAGAAGGTACAAGGGGCTGTTTTGCTCAGTTGGTCCAGAGAAGCAAGACCCCTGGTACTCCGCTCCACACTCCTGGGATGAGAGCCCTAATGTTGGTTTTAACAGTTAAAATGGGAACAATAATTAGTGTTTGCTATCTTTCATTTTCCCCAGTGGTCTAACTAGGTAGGTGGGGCAGGGCCTTTCTGCAAGTTGGGCAGGCAGATGGATGCAGAAAGGGTTAGGCCAGTAGGAAATTGTGGGAGTAAATGAGGCTGTCTACCTTTTTTTATAGAATGGGACCGACCCATTCCAGAATCATGGCATTGTATGATGATTCCCCCTGGCTGTGGTCTATGATCAGTGGGGATAGCCAGCAGTCAGGGTGATCATGACGCACCTAGTTCTTTTTCTGAGCTGTTGATTTGTTGTTGTCTTCAGCTACACTGAATATTGCCCCTAATCCTAACTGCTTCACCCATCATCCCTCCATCCCGATCCTCTTTAAAGAAAATACAGGAACTCAAGTCTGGAGTCAGAGTCTTTCTTCTTACAACGCGGGCTGTGAAAGGGGACAAATTCTCAGAGGCCACCTAGACCCAGAAAGGGTAAAGGAGGGTAAAGGAACATTTCTTTCTGAACTTCTGCAGGAGCCCATCCCTCATACAGATTTTCAGGAGCCTCACTTTAACTAGACCATTTTTCTAGAAAATTTCCTGTTTTATAGGAAATTGAAGCCATTTCCAGTCACACCGTAAGGGGCAGCCCTCTCCCTAGACAGAACATAAGGGACTGAAAGTTAGACAAAGAGGGAGCAAGATAGTGGGGGAAAGACAAAGCAACAGACACACATGGGAAGGAAGTGAGAAAGAGATACTACTACCTACAGGTGAGAAACTGAAAGAGGGAAAGAGGAGGAGAGAGGCTGATTGGCCAAAACAAAAAAAGACTAAACCAGGAACAGAGATAGAGACAGTCCCAGATACCAAGAGGGACCTGATCACCAAGAGCCCGAAATGGTAAAACAGGTATAGACAAAGAGGGATAGAGATGGACAAAGAAAGGGAGACAGAAACATCAAATGACAGAGAAGGTAGAAAAAGTGACAGAGAAAGGCAGAAGTGGGGAGAGAGGTGGGAGATGGGAGATACGGGACTTCAGAAGAGAACTGGTGGAGAAACAAGGACAAAAAAGGGAAAGGGGGAAATAGAGAAGACGTTGACAGGAGAAAATTGACAGAAACAGTTAAAAAAAAGGCTGATAGACCAAGAAGAACTGGGCTAGCTAGGAGGAGGAGAGGGATGTTGGGACAAACAGGATCTGCAAAAACAAAGACAAAGGTGGGTGGGAAGAGGGAAAGAGAGTCAGGGCTATAGATCAAGAAAGACAAGATATAGATAGAGGAAGAAACATCAAGAGAGGCCAAAGAAAGGGGTGGAGGAAGAGAGGGAGAACAACTGGAAGGTATGAGCTCAGATACAAGAAAAGAGGTTTGTTTTTGTTTTAAGAGACAAAAATACAGAGGATGAGACAAAAATAGACAAAGGAGGACAGCTAGGTGATGCAGTGGATACAGCACCAGCCCTGGAGTCAGGAGGACCTGAATTCAAATCCAACCTCAGACACTGAATTACCAAGATGTGTGACCTTGGTCAAGTCATTTAACCCTATTGCCTTGCAAAAAGAAAGACAAAGGTGGGTAAATGAGGAGAGGTAAAACTTTGAAACAGCCAGACTGGCAAGATGACAAAAGCTGACACTGAAATGATTATGAGCATCAATTTGTGTGGGTCACTGGACAACCCGTCCATTGAAGTATCATTGCCCATCTATCTAAATACAGGAAAGCTGTTTCAGAGAGGTAAACTGATTTGTTTGGGATCATAGCAAAGAACAGGAAGCCAAGCCTTTATTGCTTTTGCCACATTATAAACTGGTAACTACAGAATTAGATATAAAGGGAGAAAGCTGAACCCCAAAGAATTGTTTTCTATATTAAGACTGAGCAGCAAACATCAACCATCTTATTAAGCAAAATTCATTCAACCCTTTGAGCTTTAAACAAATGAGAAAATTGATCTGTAATAGGTAAGCAGGGATTTGTGCCCAGACAAAAATAAAGGAAACAGCTGCTAGAGCAGCAGTCCCCTCTTTAATGGGGCAATGGAGAAAGTTCCAGGCCTGGAGTGAGGGAAGATCTGAATTCAAATCCAAACAGACACTAGTCACTTCACTGTTCTTTGCCTCAGTTTCCTCATCTGTAAAATGAATAGCAGCACCTGCCTCTCAGGGTGAGTACCAGTTGCTTAACACAGTGCCAAACACATCGTCTTATTGTTTAGTCATGTCCGCCTCTGTGACCCATTTGGGGTTTTCTTATCAAAGATCCCACAGCATTTGACATTTTCTTCTCCAGTAGATTAAGGCAGAGGTCAAGTGTCTTGCCCAGGGTTGTATAGCTAGTGAGTATCTAAAGCTACATTTGAACTCAGGTCTTCTTGACTCCAGGTTCAGTGTTCTATTGTTGAACCACCTAACTGCCTTGGCACACAGCTGTTTATTACTATTATTCTCAAAAATGTGGTTCAGGGACACCTGGTATCCCCATTTGCTTTAAGGGGATGAAGCGAAACTTTTCATAATTATGGTAAGCCATTTTCATTACTAATATGGTTAACAAATAGTTCTATATAAACAAAAACTTGATGTGTAAGGAGGGTCCTCAATAATTTTCAATAGTGTAAAAGGGTTTTGAGGCCAAAAAAAGGTTGAGAATTATTGTGGGAACAGGAGTCAGAATCATGGAAGCTGAATTCAATTTTATTAAAGATCCATTATATACAGAACCCTTAGCAGAGATGCTGGGGAGATATAAAATTTAGGGCAAGCACCTCAGAGCTGACATCTAAAGGGGATGTAAACTCACCTCCCCCCCCCCCCCATAAAGAAGAAAAGCTTCCTGTAAAGGCAAAGTACTTCTGGAGAACCATAGAGAAGAAAGATCATTGCCACATGGTGCTGAGGAGAAGGAATCAGGGAAGGCCTCCTGAAGCAGGTGGCCTCTGAGTTGGGATAGATAGGAAGTTAAAACCATGATATTGAGGGTGTTAGGGGAGTGTGGAGTATAAAATGATGTTATGGTCACTCTGTTAGAAAAACCAAAGCAACTTCTGAGGTACCACCTCACACCTCTCAGACTGGCCATTATGACCAGAAAAGACAAAGATCATTATTGGAAGGGATGTGGGAAATCTGGAACACTATTATTACACTGTTGGTGGAGCTGTGAACTCATCCAACCTTTCTGAGGAGAAATTTGGAGCTATGCCCAAAGGGCAACAAAAATGTGCATACCCTTTGATCCAGCAATACCACTACTGGGTATATACCCTGAAGAGATGATGAAAAAGGGTAAAAACATCACTTGTACAAAAATGTTAATAGCAGCCCTGTTTGTGGTGGAAATCAAGTAAATGTCCTTCAGTTGAGGAATGGCTTAGCAAACTGTGGTATATGTATGTCATGGAACACTATTGTTCTATTAGAAACCAGAAGGGACAGGAATTCAGGGAAGCCTGGAAGGATTTACATGAACTGATGCTGAGTGAGATGAGCAGAACCAGAAAAACACAGTACACCCTAACAGCAACATGGGGGTGATGGTCAATTTTGATGGACTCGCTCTTTCCATCAGTGCAACAACCAGGGACAATTTTGGGCTGTCTGCAATGGAGAATACCATCTGTAACCAGATGAAGAACCATGGAGTTTAGGGGGCAGCTAGGTGGTGCAGTGGATAAAGTACCAGTCCTGGAGTCAGGAGGACCTGGGTTCAAATCCGGTCTCAGATACTTAATAATTACCTAACTGTGTGGCCTTGGGCAAGCCACTTAACCCTGTTTGCCTTGCAAAAACTTAAAAAAAAAAAACCATGGAGTTTGAACAGAGTTCAAGGACTATTCCCTTTAATTTAGGAAAAAAACCATTGTCTGATCTTGTTATCTCTAAGACTTTTTGTTTCTGCCTTAAGGATGTGATTTCTCTTTCATCACACTCAATTTGGATCAAGGTACAACATGGAAACAAAGTAAAGACTGACAGATTGCTTTCTGTGGGGGGGTGGAGGGAGGGAAATAAGATTGGGGAAAAATTGTAAAACTCAAAAACTCAAATAAAATCTTTAATAAAAAAAAGAAAAACTAAAGCAAGAGACAGACAAATAAAGACAGAGACAAAAGGCAATTTTCAAATTCTAGAAAGATCTTCAGCAATCACTGAATCTAAGGTGGTGTTTCTAGTCATTAAGTGTCCTAAGATGGGAAGATTGCTAGGCTAGGAGAGGAAAGGCCCTGACTTTGAACTTTCCATGTACAAGTCACAACTGTTGAACTGCGGTTTCCTCAGCTGTGAAATGGGGATGATAACTGAAGTACTTTCCCTAATTTTCCTTACTTGGAAGACAAAATGTGATGGTATAGATTTAATACTTTGTATCCCTTAAATGGCTGGGTAAAGGATCGGTCATTTTTATTTTATGGCACAAAATCGGAATTCACCAAACCCCAAAGTAGAATTTATAAAAACATTTACTGATTCCCTTCCACTCCACAACACACACACACACACACACACACACACACACACACACACACACACGAAACAGGTCCAGAGACCCCAAAAGAAACATGTCCACAATCACAAGGTAAATGACAACTGAGATTTGAATGTAGTCCTCTGAATCCAGGTAAATGACCCATTCCAATGATTATTTTTGTCTCTTCTTAAATGCCATTTCTACTTCTTTTTTGGGAAGTTGAAAATGCACTAACCATACAATGACCTGGTGAAATTGTCCCCTGCCCTCAATGCTCACATAAAGTGTGAAAGACCAGAGTAAACCTATAGGCCTTAGGCCCCTGTCTACTACCTAGTAACAATAAATATTATAAAGCTTTTCATATTCCTTGCCCCTTCCCTCCTCCCATCTAGGCCAAGGCAGCACTCACACTTGCCAAGCCTCTCTAGGACCATGTGCTCCAGAGTTAAGGGAGGAGCTGGGAAAGTACCCAAACTTGAGTTCATACACCAGAGGCAAAACTGTAAGCAGTGACGTGATTTGAGGGATTCTGGGAACTCTCCAGCCCAAACTCCCCAGCACACCATGCCACCAATGAACTAATTCCACCAATAGGGATTCAGTTTTTATAGGTTAAATGCCACTCTCTGCCTGTTATCCTCTTTGAAAACTAAAAAACCCTCAGGGATGACATCATGTCCTTGCCCTTCTGTTGGACTCACTTTGCTAATTCCCAAGCGCAAATCAACCACCAAAAAATCTACTTTCTCCATGTCTGTCCCTGGACAGCACAGTGCTTCTGGAATCCCTACACTCCTTTTTTCTTTCTCCTAAAGTCCTCACCTTGCCCCATCAGTAACACTTTCTTATCTCTTAACAAATGATCTTGGGGTGCTAGGTGAAGCAGTGGATAAAGCACCAGCCTTGGAGTCAGGAGTACCTGGGTTCAAATCCTGTCTCAAACAATAATTACCTAGCTGTATGGCCTTAGGCAAGCCACTTAACCCCATTTGCCTTGCAAAAAAAACAAAAAAAAAATTTAAAAAAAAGAACAAATGATCATGACTCCAGTTTTTCTTTGTAAGAACCAATAATTTCCATTACAATTCAAACCTGAGTACTTTATTTTAAGAGGGAGAGAGTAGTGTGGAATGTGTCCAGATATAGGGGTGACAAGCAGGTCGAGGCGTCCAGGAAGCCTATCATTTAAGGATTTGGAGGGGAGAGGGGCAGGACAGGAAGGCAGAGCAAAACAAGACAATATTTTTGAAAGAGTGAAGGTCTATCAGGTGGAAGGAAAGTCTGATATGTTGTGTGGTTTCTGTGTGGAACTAGCAGAGCCATAACTGGGATGGATCAACTTGGACCTTGTCCAGGGGTGTTCAGTTTACAAGGGTAGCGTCAGTATATTCACATTGTACAGACAAGTGAATTTATTGCTTTATTAGCAAAAATAGGAAGCAATTATGTACACATGTATAAGTGACCCTTGAAAGTGGAGGACCAAACTAGGAAAAAAGAATCAGCAATTCCTTATATCTATTATATTTATTACTAGCAGAAAGCATGGGTTTCTATTTAAATAACTCAGAAATTAGTTTCATTCTTCATGTTTTCTCAATAGGATGGGGAGGCAGAGAGAATATGGAACTAAAAATAAAATACAATTGTTAAAACTACATAGAATAGGGCGGCTAGGTGGCTCAGTGGATAGAGCACTGACTGTGGAGTCAGGAGTACCTGAGTTTAAATCCAGTCTCAGACACTTAATAATTGCCTAGCTGGGTGTCCTTGGGCAAGTCACTGAACCCCATTGCCTAAAAATGAAAAAAAAATTTTAAATTTGAAAAAAAACTACATAGAATATACTATGATTGGCTTGAGGGAACAGGAACAAAGCCTTTCAAGCTACAATAAAAGACCTTTCATTTCTGGAATTTCTTGCCCCTTTCTCCCACCATGAGAGAGATGTGCCATCTTAATAAAAACAATCTTAATAAAAAAATCTACATAGAATATAAACTATTGATTGTCTAACTGCCAAGACACATAAAAAACTTATCAAAAAACTATAAAATATTCTTTATACAAATAAAAACAGAATGAAATTTAAATTGCTCATGGATAGGCTGAGTCAATATAATAAAAATGACAAACCCCCCTAAATTAATTTACTTATTCAATTCAGTGCCAAACTACCAAAAGATTACTTTATGTAGCTGGAAAAAAAAATAACAAATTCATCTGGAAGAACAAAAGGTCAAGAACATCAAGGGGAAAAAAATGAAATAAAGTAGGAAGAAAGGAGGCCTAGCAGAACTAGATCTTAAACTATATTACAACAGTCATCAAAATGATTTGCTACTAGTTAAGAAATAGGTCATTCAGTGAAACAGACTGGGTACACAATGAGCAAAAATAAACAAACACAGTAACCTTATGTTTAATAAACCCAAAGACCCCAGCTACTGAGATAGGAACTCAATGTTCAACCAAAACTTCTGAGAAGCAATCTGACAAAAAAATAAGTAAAGACCAGCACATCAGATCATATTCTAAGTTAAACTCCAAAATACACATATGACTAAGACATAAAGTGTAATATCATAAATAGAGTAGTATGGAAGAAATATGATATATGAATAGGGGAACAGTTCTTGATAAAATAAGGTGCAAAGAAGAACAAAGAAGATAGAATACACAATGTTGAATATATAAAATATAAAAGTTTTGGCACAAACAAAACCAATGCATCTAAAATAAGAAGCAAAGCAGAAAACTAGGAAAAAACGAAAAAGATAAAGAGAGTAATGGATCTTTTGACAAGGTTTTTCAGAGTGCAAAAGGAGGTTTTCTATCCAGAAACCCATATGGTCAACTAGTCTGTTAGGATGAGGGTCAAATAGAAGTGACAGAATAATCCTGATCATCACACTATCACCTTAATATTGCCACCCAAGTACTATGAGCTTCTCTTTCCCAAGGAAGTTTCTCTGTAGCTCTCTGTTATTTATAGCTTTGTTTGGTTTTTTTGCAAGGCAAATGGGGTTAAGTGGCTTGCCCAAGGCTATACAGCTAGGTAATTATTAAGTGTCTGAGGTCAGATTTGAACTCTGGTACTCCTGACTCCAGGGCCTGTGCTCTATCCACTGCACCGCCTAGCGGCCCCCTCTGCTTCTTAAAAGAGCACAAGTCTCCTTGGAATTTCCCTCAGGGTTTTCTCCAGTCCCTGTTTTACTAAGGTCTACCCTTAACTTCCACAAAGTATTATCTCAGGGCATCCCTAACACAATTTATTTACTCCATACACTAAAACTGCTACAGTAGTTAATACTCTGAGAGCTAGAAGTAAGAGAATAGATTTCAACTTAATAGAAGGTAGAATATAAAAAACTCACATTACTGTAAAGTCAACATTAATAACCAGTTAATCATTGCATAAAATATAAAGCAACCAAAGCACTAGATTTTGAACCATTTAAATCTCAATCAACTGAGGAAGAAAAATCAATAAATCTTATACCTGAATGTTTTATATTTCAAATTAAAAATGTGATATTTTTTTATTTTTACATGAATTTCATTTTTGATTACCCTTCCTTCTCTCAGAGAACCATCCCTATTACAAAGAAAAAAAACACAACTGTAATCAAATCAGATAAATGAACAATCAAACAATAAGCCAGTAAAAATATATATTTGCTCTGGATCCTTACCTCATTCAGACTTTTGACTCTTCTTGGGTGGGGCCATCACTCTCAGAGTTAAAGATTTGGAGAAACCTGGAAGAGTTCTCATTGACTATCTACCTTACCTAAACAATAATCTCTATATTGGAATGTAAAGTAGAAACCCAGACTCAACTTGAACCCCTTCAATGAGACAAGACCCACTCATTACTTCTGGAGACACTCATTCCATTTATGGTTACCTCCAACTGTTGGGGGCAGGAATCTGCTTCTGTGCCACCTGTAAACCCAGTTTCTTTAAAAAGTTCATCAATCCATAAATAATAAAGTATCTAGTACCCTAATTTGTTAAGGTTCCACCCCTTAATTTTGAACAGTTTTTGCTTGTTTTCTAAATTTAGTATGTATAAGACACACCCTTTTATGAAAAATTTGGCTTCTAAAAACTGGGAGCATCTTATACAGTGGTTGTAGATTTTTTTTTACATGAATTTCCTGCTTTTTTGCACTTGTCTTTGGGCTCTTTGTTTGGCATTTGTTACCAGTATATTAGGTTATGTTTTGCCATGTTCTACCCAGAAATGACTCAGAAAAGATTTTTGTCCAGTACTGAATTCAAGTTCAAAGTGAGCCAGTTTTAGGGCGGCTAGGCGGTGCAGTGGATAGAGCACAGGCCCTGGAGTCAGGAGTACCAGAGTTCAAATCTGACCTCAGACACTTAATAATTATCTAGCTGTGTGGCCTTGGGCAAGCCACTTAACCCCATTTGCCTTGCAAAATCCTAAAACAAATAAATAAATAAAAATAAACAAACAAATGAATGAATAAATAAATAAATGGAACAAAATGATCCAGTTTGCAAAACTGAATGGCAATTGTGCTGCTAAATGTGAGTTTGGTCCTCCTCCAAGACTGGAGATTGGCTACAGGAAGAAGAAACCCTACTGAAAATGCCCCAACAGAAAAAGGTCATGAGAGGCAAGTCAGCCAAATGGCCTGATTTAGAGAAAGAATTGAAGAGAATTCCTGTGTCCACAAAGATGAGGCCAGAAGAATTGCTCATGACAAAATTTCCAATTTTGACTAATTTCCAAGGAGGACATAATTGGTGCTTCAGGTTCATGAAACAGAATGGACTAAGCATGCGTCCACACACCAGACTTGCCCAAAAGATGCCTGAAAGCTATGAGCAGAAAGTCCTTGAATTTCATGATAAATAAAACTTGAGTTCAATAACTTTACATAATAATTTGGTCCCCAAATTTTGGAGCTCCAAATTAAGATGTCTTATACATGAGGA
Organism: Macrotis lagotis; assembly: GCF_037893015.1. NCBI lineage: Eukaryota > Metazoa > Chordata > Mammalia > Peramelemorphia > Peramelidae > Macrotis > Macrotis lagotis. The sequence goes on along the minus strand of NC_133662.1, from coordinate 243,279,319 downwards.
AACATTGTAGTTTCTAAACCACCTAGTTGCCTAGGTCATTGAAAGATTAAATGATTTGCTAAGTACATTCACTCTGAAGCATCAGAATCCAAATGATGACCAAGTGAGGCCTATTTATTAGTCAATCAATAACTGGTAGGGTGATTTGGGTTTAAGGCATGGTCCTAAAAAAAAAAAGAAATTTAACCCAGAAGCCCCCAAGATATCTTGTGAAGTTTCAGGGATCAAAATTTATATAACTTTGAGCAGAGCACCCACAGTAAGGTTATGATTCCCTATGTAGACAAGGGAGAGGAAGGACAGAAGAGAGAGAGAGAGGAGAGAGGGAGGGAAGGAAGGAAGGAAGGAAGGGAAGGAGAGAAGGAGGGAGCATTCCCCAATGGAGTGGCCTGTTGGGTCCCTAATGGGGCAGCTTCTACTACTCATAGATTGTTGTTTGAACTTCATTTGTCCAGTGGCCTCAGAGTGATCATGAATAGCAATTGTTTCTATTTTACCCAGAAATCCTGAGGGTCTTCCCCTCCTAGATTAATTCTTTTTTAAACTAGGTAAAAGAGGTCATTCTTTGCCTCTTTCTTACCTAGCATTAATTACTGAATGGGCTAACAGAGATGAAGAAATGTGAGACAAAGCTTTCAAAGGCCAAGATCTCCCATGGCATATGGGGCCATCTCTAATTGTCTTTATTTATATCTTGCCACTTGGACCTAGATTGCTCTGGAGGAGAGAGTAAGGTTGGTGACTTTGCACAGCCTTGCCTCACTTGGTCAGGAAATCACCATTGGTCCTCTTCAAGAAAGAAGTACACCTAGAGTGGAGCAAAGATGGCAGTGTGAAGCTAGCATGTTTCCAGAGCTTTTCCCTACACGATGCTAAATGAAACATCTACACAGACATTAAAGCTAGAGATCCCATCAAAAAAAAAGACAAGATTGAAACAAGTTTCCAACTGTAGACATCAGAATCTTCAGTGAAGATCTGTCTCTTTGGGGGAAACAGGGAAGTAAAGCTCAGCTAGGTAGGAGAATGGGAAAGCAAGCAAGAGGCTTTTAGTCACAGTGCAGTCTAAGTCCTGACAGCTTGACAATAGCATAGGTCCTGGCAGCTAAATAGCAAGCCAGCAGGGAGGATCCCAACCCCAAACAAAGCCTGAGTCCTGTGAACACCTGGGCAAAAGACAGGACTGGGCTGGAAACAAACACCACATAGGCAGAGCCTGGAGATAAAGAAGGAAACTCTACAAAGGCAACACCTGGGTTGCATTGGCTACATCTTGGCCCTGGCACAAAAAGCATGGATCTATTCTCCCTATACCCCAGGCACAGAGCTCAAACAATCAAAATGAGCAAAAAAAGTAAAATATTGCTAACCATAGAAAGCTATTATGCAGATAACAATGATTAAAAATGCCACCTCAGAAGAAGAAAGCAGTGAAAAATTATCTACATGGGAAGTCTCAAAGGAGTCTATGAATTGGACTCAAATCCAAAACTACATAGAGGAGCTTTAAAAAGAATTTAAAAACCAAAGAAGAAACGAAGAATAGAAAAAAAAGAATTGTGAGTCATGCAGGGAAGTTTTGAAAAATTGACTGAAGGAATCAACTCTTTAAAAGCAAAAACAACCAAATGGAAAAAGAATGTAACTCTTCAAAAAATAAAATCAACCAACTGGGAAAGTAATGCTACTTATCTAAAACTCAAATCAACCAACTGGAAAGGGAATGCAACTCAGCAAAAAATAAAATTAACCAACTGGAAAAGGAAACACAAATCTAACTGAAGAAAATAAAACCCTAAAAATTAGAATTGGTAAAATAGAAACTAATGAATCTGTAAGACTAAAAGATTCCATCAAACAAAGGAAAAAGGCTGAAGAAATTGAAGAAAACATAAAGTACCTTTTAGGAAAAACAAATGATCAGGAAAATAGATCCAGAAGAGATAATTTACAAATTATTGATCTACCAGAAAGTCTAGATCAAAAAAAGAAAATATCTTTCAGGAAATTTTCAGGAAAAACTGTCCAAATCTATTAGATCAAAAGGACAAAATAGTCATTGATATAATACATAAGACTCCTCCAGAAAGAGACCCTAGGATAAAAACTCCAAGGACTATCATAGCCAAATTCCAGAATTCTCAAATAAAGGAAAAAATACTGCAAGCAGCAAAAAAGAAGCAATTTAAATACAAAGGAAACACAATCAGACTTACACAGGACATATCAGTTTCAACTCTGAAGGACTAAAGGACCTAGAATATCATATTTGGAGGGCAAAAGACCTTGGATTACAACCAAGAATTTACTACCCTGTAAAATTCAGTATATTCTGTCAGGGGAAAAGATGGATGTTCAATGAAACAGAGGACTTCCAAAATTTCCTGATAAAAAGACCAGAAATGAACAGAGAATGCATAAAAAAGTAAACAGAAAGGGGGAAAAAAACCAAAACAAATGTTAGTCAAGAACATTAAACTGAATACCATCCTACAAAGGAAAATAGCACTTGCAACTCTTGAGAATTGTATTTCTCTTAGGATAGTTAAAGGGTTGAATATAGTTGAAGAGATTGAATTTAGAGAATATGGGTATGAGCACAAGCCCTGGGGTCAAATCCAGACTCAGACACTTATCTCACTTAGCTGTGTGACATTGGGCAAGTCACTTAACCCTATAACTTTGTAAAAAAAATTAATAAAAGAATCTTGGTATGGTTAGTTTTTGTCCTACTGAAGAAGAACAAAACAACATCACGATGTTTGAGACAAATAATCCAGGTGAAAAGCTCCAGTGTTTATTTAAATTTATGTGTGTCATGTTCCCTTTGACCTACTTTAATTCTGTCTTGCTCATAGAGCTCAGCACTTTCTCTGATGAGGACATCCTCTGATAGGCAGGTCTTAGCCAATGTGTCCTGTACCTTACAATCAATTGTAAAATTCTTAAGAGAGATCTTCAGAGTGTCCCAGTACTTAGAGTATTTAGAGACTCTTTAGTTAATTAAATCAGAAGTGATTAGGAAGAGATTAGGAAGTGATTTTATCTTAATCCATACTCTAGTTAACCAGAGTTTAAGTACCTTGGTTGGGGAGCTAAAAGGGAGGAGTGTGGGAAACAGTATGCTGGGGGGGGGGGGGGTACAAAGGATTCATGAAATGATTTGGTTTTGCATGAAGCTTTGGCTCATGAGGATTGTGTATCCTCCAAGGATACTTGTAAAGGGGGTAAGGTATAAAGTGATTATAATTTAATGTGATTCGTGACTTTTTTTTTTAGGATTTTGTAAGGCAAATGGGGTTAAGTGGCTTGTCTAAGGCCACACAGCTAGGTAATTATTAAGTGTCTGAGCCCGAATTTGAACCCAGGTACTCTTGACTCCAGGGCCGGTGCTTTATCCACTGTGCCACCTAGTGCTCCGATTTGTGACTCTTGAGAAATGTATTTCTAAACCAATCTTTGATTGAAAACACTTTGATTGATAGTACTTCTATCAGGTCAGATAAAAGGAGTTTAATTTGATAAAAAGGGATATAACACAGGGTTAAAACAATAAAAACATAAAAAGAAGGAGAAGGATAGGCATTAGTGGATAAATAATACCAGATGAAATAGCACAAAGACCTGTTATATTAGAGGGAAAGAAGGAATGATGTGAACACAGAGTAAATCCAATTCAATAGATTTGACCCAGAGAGGGAATAAGATACATTCTCAATTGGGTTTAAAAAATCTATCCTATTCTACAGGGAAGTGGGGGAGAAGGACTGGAAAGAAAAGAAAAGGAAAGAAGGGACTGATAAAAGGGAAGGCAAAGGTATAAGTGAAAATAAACTGAAAGTTAAAATTTCAAAGAAAAATTAAAGGGGAAAGGGAGTAAAACAATGTTGAGGAAAAATAAGAGGAAAGGAAAGAGAAAAGTGTAAATGAAAGAGAACATAGAGGGAAATAACAGAATTAGTAATCTTAACTTTAAATGTGAATGGGATGAATTCTCTCATAAAATGGAAGCAGATAGCAGAATGAATTAAAAACCAGAATCCTATAATATATTGTTGCAAGAAACACATTTGAAGTAAATACCAACAGGGTGAAGGTAAGGGGTTTAAGCAAAATATGTTATGCTTTAACCAAAGTAAAAAAAAAAATCAGGAGTAGTGATCCTGATCTCAACTAAAACAAAGGCAAAAGTAGATTTCTTTAAAAGGAATAAGAAAGGAAGCCACATATTCTTAAAAAGTACCATAGACAATGATGTTATAGCATTATTAAACATATATGCAGGGCAGCTAGGTGGCGCAGTGGATAAAGCACCGGCCCTAGAGTCAGGAGTACCTGGGTTCAAATCCGGTCTCAGACACTTAATAATGACCTAGCTGTGTGGCCTTGGGCAAGCCACTTAACCCCATTGCCTTGCCAAAAAAAAAAAAATCTTAAAAAAAAACAACATATATGCACCTGGTAGTATAGCATCCAAATTCTTTTAGAAGCTTAATGAATTACAAGAAGACATAGAAAGCAAAATTTTAATAATGAAGGACCTCAACCTCCCTCTCTCAGAACTAGATAAATCTAACCAAAAAATAAACAAGGAGAAGTTAAGAAAGTGAATAAAATCTTTTAAAACTTAGATGGAGGGGGTGGCTAGGTAACACAGTGGATAGAGCACTGGCCCTGGAGTCAGGAGTACCTGAGTTCAAATCCAGCCTCAGACACTTAATAATTACCTAGCTGTGTGGCCTTGGGCAAGCTACTTAACCCCATTTGCCTTGCAAAAAATTAAAAAAAATTTAAGAAATTTTAAAAAACTTGGATAGGACAGACCTCTGGAGAAAACTCAATGGGGATAGAAAAGAATATACCTTTTTCTGTGCAGTGTATGGTGCCTATATAAAATTGACCATGTACTAGAGCATAAAAACCTTACAACTAAATGCAGAAAGGCAGAAATAATAAATGCATACTTTTCAGATCATAAAGGGTCATGGAAAAATAAATTAAATATTAATTGGAAACTTATAATTTAAATAACTTAATTCTAAAGAATGAATGGATCAAACAACAAATCATAGAAGTTATTTTGCCAAACTATATGCCAATAAATCTGATAACCTGAGTGAAATGAATGAATATTGACAAAAATATACCTGCCCAGATTAACAGAAGAGGTAATAAAATACTTAAATAACCCCATTTCATAAAAAGTAATTGAAGAAACCATCAATAAACTCCCTAAGAAAAAATCTCCAAGGGGAAGCTAGGTGGCGCAGTGGATAAAGCACAGGCCTTGGAGTCAAGAGTACCTGGGTTCAAATCTGATCTCAGACACTTAATAATTACCTAGCTGTGTGGCCTTAGGCAAGCCACTTAACCCCGTTTGCCTTACAAAAAAAAAAAACACTAAAAAAAAGAAAGAAAAAAAGAAAAAATCTCCAGATCCAGATGAAATTACAAGTAAATTCTACCAAACATTTAAGGAACAATTAATTCCAATTCTGCATAAAATATTTTTTAAAATAGAAGGAAAAGTCCTTTTATGACATCAGTATGGCGCTAATACCTAAACCAGGAAGAACCAAAAACAAAGAAAATTATAGATCAATCTCCCTAATGAACATTGAGGCAAAAATCTCTTTTAGCAAAGAGATTACAGCAAGTTATTACTAGGATAATACCCCACATTCAGGTAGGATTTTTACCAGATAGGCAGGGATGGTTCAATATCAGGAAAACATTCAACATAATTGAACATATGTCTGAGGCTGGATTAGAACTCAGGTACCCCTGACTCCAGGGCCTGTGCTCTATCCACTGCACTACCTAGCTGCTCCCCATTTTTTTTTAATGACTACAGTAATCTACTGTTTGACAAACCCAAAGACATTAGTTTCTGGGATAAAAACTCACTATTTGACAAAAATTGTTGGGAAAATTGGAAAATAGTTTGGCAAAAACTAGGCATAGGCTTACATCTCACACCCCATACCAAGATAAGGTCAAAATGAGTATAGGATTTAGATATAAAGGGTGATACCATAGACCAATTAACAGATCAAGAATAATGTTTTAGGGATGACTAGGTGGTGCAGTGGATAGAGCACCGACCCTGTTGTCAGGAGGACCTGAGTTCAAATCCGGCCTCAGACACTTAACAATTACCTAGTGTGACCTTGGGAAAGACAACTCTGATGCCTTAAAAAAATTTTTAAAAAAGAATAATGTTTTAATGTTTGTCTTTCATTTTTGAAGGAGACCACCACATCAAGAAGGTCATATCATGACAAGCACATGAAGTGGATTTGAGTGAAAGGATGCTGTGCTAAGTCACCAGTGTCACTTTCTCCTCCAGAGCCAAATGAGTCCAATTGCCAGATACGAATCAGGATAACTAGAGATGGCCCTAGATGTGATGCAATCAGGGTTAAATGACCTGCCAAAGGTCACACAGTAAGACTCAAGTGTCTGAGGCCGGATTTGAACTGTCCTCCTGACTCCAAGGTCAGTGCTCTGGCTACTGTGTCACCTAGCTGCCTTAACAGATTAAGAAATACTCTGTCAGATTTATGGAAAGGGGAAAAATTTATGACTAAACAAGAAATAGAATACATTATAAATTCCAAAATGGGTGGTTTTGACTATATTAAGTTTAAAAGTTTTTTCACTAATAAAAGTCAAGATTAGAAGGAAAACAGAAAGCTGGGAAACAATTTTCACAGTGAAGGATTCTGATAAAGGTCTCATTTCTAAAATATGTAGAGACCTGCATCAAATTTATAAAATTATAAGTCATTCCCCAATTGATAAATGGTCAAAGGATATGAACAGACAGTTTTCAAATGAAGAATTAAAGCCATATATAATCTTATATTAAAAATGCTCCAAATCATTATTGATTAAAGAAATACAAATTAAAACAACTATGAGGTTCCACCTCACACCTATCAAATTGGTTAAGGCTAAGGAAAAACAATCAATACTGGAGAGGTTGTGGGAGGATTGGGACATTAATGCATTGTTGGTAGAATTATGAACTGATTCAATCATTCAGGAGAGTGATAAGGAACTATGCCCAAAGAGCAATAATAATCTTTGACCCAGCAATAGCAGTGGATAGAGCACCAGCCCTGGAGTCAGGAGTACCTGAGTTCAAATCCATCCTCACATATTTCATAATTACCTAGCTGTGTGGCCTTGGACAAGCCATTTAACCCCATTGCCTTGCAAAAAACCTAAAAACAAAACCAAACCTTGAATGGTCGAACTCTAGAGAAGCATGTAATACATTACAGGAACTGATGCTGAGTGAAGGGAGCAGAACCAAGAAATCATTTTACACAATAACAACGACATTGTGAGTTGATTAACCTTGATGGATGCATCTCCTCTCAGCAATTCAGAGAGCTAGGGCAACCCTAGGAGACCTGCTATGGACAATGCTATCCACAACCAGAAGAAGAAAAACAAAACAAAGCATCTGAATGAGCAGTACATCCACTTTTGAAAAATTTCTCTTATGGGGAAATAAGATATTTAAATAAGAATCTTATGATTAATGTATATTAACAATGTATGTTCAATTTTTAAAAGAAGTCAAAAAAGTGGAGTTCTCTCTTGGTAACTGCAGGCAGCTAATGTGGGGGGTTCTGACTGATACTGTAAGGTAACTTATTGATGGATAAGTATTTATCAGTTATGGGATATTCTTTTGTAACTGCAAAAAAGATTATATTTGCAATAAAAAAAGATTCCTATACCCTAAAAGAAAATTTTTCTTTTATGTCTTTCTTTCATATCTCATGGTTTTCTTTCTTTTCCCTTAACCCAAATTCCTCAGACAGAAAATGACTAATCTGTAAACACATTAAACACAAATGTATTTGGACAATATTCACTGGACTGCTTGCAGCTAAGGGAAGGGGGGTAGGAAGGGAAGGTGGAAGGAAATTATGTAACTTAAAAATGTGCATATGCATGTAAATAAACGTTGAAAAACTTTCATAACATGTAATTGTAAAAACAAAATATCAATGAAAACAAAAAAACAAAGTACAAACAACAAGAAATGATTTGCCCAGGGGATTTCTCAGAGTTGGGTTTTGAACTCAGGTTTTCCTGACTTGAGGCCAACTCTCTATCTACTACATCATATGTCCTTCCTATGTGGTTATTAACAATCTCTATTTCCATCTCCAAAAACTGCCTGTTCACATCCTTTGACCATTTTACCATTGGGGAGTGTGCATATCTCACTAAAAGTCAAAGGGATTAACGGAAGCCAGGTCTTTATCTTCTGTATTTATCATAAATGATCTTTCACAATGTTTCTTTTCTTTTTATTTTGGGGCTATTACTATTTAATGTACAAAATCCCATGATCCCTATATAATCAAACCCATGGATTTTGTTCCTAAGAATTTATTGCAATTATGTTTGATAAAGTAGCTAGGTGGTGCAGTGGATAGAGCATTGGCCCTGGAGTCAGGAGTACCTGAGTTCAAATTTGGTCTCAGACACTTAATAATTACCTAGCTGTGTGACCTTGAACAAGTCACTTAACCCCATTGTCTGGCAACCCCCCCCAAAAAAATGCTCCTTCCCTCCTTAAATGAAATAAATGTGTTTTCTTTTTCTTCAAGTCTAAATATTTTTTGGGCCTTGCAGCTATACAGTTTTCTCAACCATTTTTTTTTTAAACTGAAGATTGATTCCATTCTCCATTGGTATTTTTAGACAAGCTTTTACAAGTGCTACCTCTTTATATACATTGGCTTCTATTTCTGGGTTCACTATTCTATGTCATTGACCTGTTTCTCTATTCTTTTTCTGATGCCAGGCAGTATGTATAATTGTTTCTTTTTCAAACATTCAGAAACCTGATACAGTAAGTTTCCCATCATCAATTCTTTTTCATTGTTTCTGATATTCTTATGCAAATACATTTTCCATATGTATTTTGCTACAATTCTGTGAAATAATCTATTGGTATTTTGATCGCTAATGAATTAAATCTGCAAATTAATTTCAGAAATAGCAACTTTTTGCTGTATTCATGCTAACCACAAGCAGGATATAGCTCTGCTGTATTTGATTTTTTTTTTAGGCTTCTGCAAGGCAAATGGCTTGCCCAAGGTCACACAGCTAAGTCACTATTAAGTGTCTGAGGTCACATTTGAACTCAGGTCCTCCTGACTCCAGGGCCGGTGCTCTATCCACTGCACCATCTAGCCACCCTGTGTATTTTTTAAGGAAAAAGTTTTTTTATTTTTAAAAATATATTTAATTGATGTCTTTGGTCAATCATTTCCCATTCCACTCTTCCCATTTGTGACAAAGAAAAGTATCAAGTTCCTATTCAGAAATCACATTTGATAATATATATAATATTCTGTCTGAAAATCCTTTGGACCTTTCCTCTGAGAACCTTGGGGATTTTTCTATCACTCAGAGGATCTTGTCACATATATTGCTGTCATCATTGTGTATATTTTTTCCTGATATTGCTTATTCTACCGTGCCTCAGTTTCCATAAAGTTTCCCATATTTCTCTGAATTCATCTCATTCTTCATTTCTTGCTGCAAAAAGTATTACATTGCATTCATATACCATAACATTTCAACTATCAGAGGAAAAGACAATAATTAGAGCTGTCCAGGGGTGGCTAGGTGGTGCAGTGGATAGAGCACCGCCCCTGGAGTCAGGAGTACCTGAGTTCAAATCCAGCTTCAGACACTTAATAATGACCTAGCTGTGTGGCCTTGGGCAAGCCACTTAACCCCATTGCCTTGCCAAAACCAAAAAAAATTAATAATAATAATTAGAGCTGTCCAACAATGGAACGGATTGCCTTCTGAGTAAGTGGATAGAGGGAGGGCTTTGGAAAGCAATTGTCTGGCTACCTGCCAAGAAGCATGTAGAAAAGACGGCAACATTAATTGGGAGGTTGTGTACTGACAAGCTTCTGGTCCTCTTGATATTGTCTTCCAGAGCTCTTTCCCAACTTACCAGGTTTTACCCATTCTTAAAAGACCTTCATTTGACCTCACCATAGCTTCAAGCTATTTTCAAATATCCTCCTTTTCACTGTCAAACTCCTAGAAAAACCTTTTTTTTTCCTAATCACCTCCATTTTCCTAACATTTTGTTAAGCCTTATTCAACAGAAACCGCCCCAAAGTTTTTAACTTTTATTTTTATCAATTAAAAAATACTTATTTTCTCTCTCTCCTGTATCCTTTCTCCATTCCCCCTCCAACAAAAAGGAAACAAAAACCCTTTGTAAAAAACATTAGTAGTTAAGCAAAACAAATTTCTATTTTGGTCATGTCCAAACATGCATGCTTCATTCTGTCTCTTAAGCCCATCACCTCTCTATCAGGAGATAGGTAGCATTCTTCATTATGATTCCTCTGGAATCATGGTTGATCACTGCACACTGATATAAATTCTTAAGTCTTTCATAGCTGCTGTCATTATAATAGAAATAAATAGAAATTCTATTCAAATCCTTGAATATAAAATTCTCCTGTTTTGCTCATTTCACTCTTTATAGATTCATACAAGTCTTTCCAGGTTTATCTGAAACCAACCTTTTCATCCTTTTTAACAGTACAAAAATATTCTGTTGCACTTATATACCATAATTTGTTCAGCTATATCTAGATGGATGGGTACCCTCTAAGTTTCCAGTTCTTTGCCACCACAAAAAGAGCAGCTATTTGTATTTTTATACTTACACCAAGAGTCTTTTGGGTTGTCAAAAACCCATGATCCTTTGGTCCTCATCCTTGACTTCTCTGAATGCTATTATTGAATTTTCTCTTTCTGGGTTTTTGTGATACTGCTCTCTCTCTCTTGGTCCTCCTTCCACCTGTTATTTTACCTTTATTTGGACAAAGATCAGGTGATGTGGGCAATCAGGGAGGGAGAGCACAAAACTCTACACATGTGCACACACACACACACACACATACACACACAAACACGTATATGCTACCTAACTATGGGTACATCCAAGGCTCTTTCTGGGCCTTTTTCTCTTCCCTTCCTATACCTTATCCTTTGATCCTTCTGGTTCAATTATCTTCTCTCTCTCTCTCTGGAAATGACTCCCAGATCAATATCATCCCCTTATCTCGTCTGACATTATCTATTATCTATAAAACATTTCCAAGTCCCATAAGTATCTCATATTCAACAAATCCCAAACATCATTCATTATTATGCCCTTGCCTCCTATAATCCCACCAAAGCCTACCCTTCTTCCTAACTTCCCTATTTCTGCTATGGGTATCACTATTCTTCTAGTCACCCACTTTCACAACCTTGGAGTTATATTCTACTTCACTCTATCTCATTTCCGTATAAAATCAGTCGTCAAGTTGACTTCCAGGACCTTTGCTTCACCTTCCCATTTATCACAATTGTCCTATAATCATCTCATACTCAAGAGAGCCCAAAAGTACTCATTCTCTCCTTGCCCTCAGCCATCCCCCTCCTTCAAGCCATCATCATCTCCTTTTTGGATTGTCATACTAAGCCCTGATTGGCTCCTCTGTCTCAGGTCTCCAATCCATTTTTCACCCAGCTGCCAAAGGGATATTCTGAGGTCTGACCTTGCTCCTTCCTAGCTTAGGAAGCCCCAGTAATTCCTCCAAGATCAAATACAGACTCTGTGTGTCATCTAAAGCCCTTCACAATCTGCTGTTAGTGCCATTTAAAGCCTTTTACAATCTGATGTTAGTTTACCTTTTCAGGTTTATTATTACTCTCCTTCATTCTAGGTTCCAGTCATCCTGTCTTTCTTGTTGTGTCTCACTCAGAACACTCATCTCATAGACTTTTGTGCTCTCCCTCCCTGATCACCCACATCACCTGATCTTTGTTCAGATGAACCTTTCCCAAATATACTTGGTATAGTCATAAAAAGCAAAGAGCAAATCTAACCCTAAGATAGTTATTTTATGATCCAGAATATGGTAAATCTTTAATAAATGTGTTATTTGAACTCCCCCCAGAAGGGCCAGGGGTACTCTACCCATTCCCTATTTGTATTAGATTCAGGCCTGGGGAAGCTGCCTTTTTGGAGAGAGACTGTGCTCTCTTTTCTTATGCTCTTTAGCTTGTTAAGTCTCCCACCTCAATTTTCCAAAGATGATCCCAATTAGGATCATGAATAGGATCTCTTCCCAGAAGTAGGAAATAAAAACCTTAATGTACATATGGATCAGATTGGGACAGATAATTTATTCCTGCACACAAAAGGAATACTAAACACAAAATATATACAGATGTAAATTTAACAAAATGAAAACTTAAAACCGGGATTCTACAACAATTTATGGCTATTGTTACAATCTGCTGGGAGGATGATACTTAAAATTCATCAGAACATAAAGCACTCTTCAATACCATTAATAAAGCATGTTCCATTTCCTCTTGGCTTGGCACAACCTCAAAACTCTGTGTCTATTTACTAGTAAAACACCTAGGGTAATGCCATTTCTCTTGCTGCCCATCATCTTCTCCAATGCATCAGTTTCTTGTGAAGCCAGCCCCCAGCCAGCTTCTGCAGTGATTAGCTGCCCCTCTCAATAGAGGCAGGACCTCCAGATCTCCAGGACTGCCTCCAAGCCTGGATATGGGCCTCAAGGCCCACAACTGATCACAAATTTAGGAAATCCCCCTTGCTGCTGTAATCTATTTAAAAGTTGAAGTCCTTTTGACATTGGGCTGCTATCTGGACAGAAGCTAGCCTCCAAATATGTCTGGCCACAGATGAGGGTGTTCCCATACAAATAACAGAGATTTTAACAAGGTATCAAACTAACTGCAAAGATTACTCTAAGCCAATTTGGAATTATATAAACAAATTAATAAAATGTCCATATTCTTTAATCCAAAGAGACTTCCTCTGCTAAGCATATACCCTAAGGAGGTCAATGACAGAGAGGCCCCAGTAGAAATCATAAAATTTATAGCAGCACTTTTTGTAGTAGCAAAAAAAAAAAAAAAAGAAGAAACAACATAGAATGTTTTGGTTAACCAAGGAATAGCTAAGCAAGTTTTGGTACATGATGTAATAGAATATTGCTACTGTAAGAAACAATATAATAATAATAGCTAGCATTTATATAATGTTTTAAAGTTTTTCAGCTGTCTTATAAATATTATCTCATTTGATCCTCACAGCAACTCACAGACGTAGGGGTTATTAATATCCCCATTTTACAGATAAGGAAACTGAGACAAAGAAAGGTTAGATGACTTGCTCAGGGTCCCACAGCTAGATGCCTGAGGCCAGATTTGACCTCAGATTTTTCTGACTCCAGGTCCAGTGCTCCATGCACTACACCACCTATAAATATGAGACACCCTGAAAAGAATGGGGAGACATATGAATTGATTTGAAGTAACATAAACAGAACAAGAAAAAATATAAACGATGATGTCGACAGCACAAATGGAAAGCACAAAAAAACAAAACAATAAAAACTGAATGTTGTGGAAATAGGATAGCCAAGGCTGGTCCATGGAAAGTATCTGCCTCCCCTTCTTTATTTGCAGAGACAGAGAATTATGGATAGAGAACACTGAATTAGTTTTGCTGAAATATTTCTCCCTCCTTTTTATTCTTTATTACAGAGATTATTGCCTGTGGAAGAGAACAATAAAAAATATAGGTGATGCAAAAAAAATTACTAAAAATTCATTTTTTTTAAAAAGAGAGTACATCTACACTGTATGCTTTCTTATAAAGTATAAGAACGGGGCAGCTAGGTGGCGCAGTGGATAAAGCACCGGCCCTGGAGTCAGGAGTACCTGGGTTCAAATCTGGTCTCAGACACTTAATAATTACCTAGCTGTGTGGCCTTGGGCAAGCCACTTAACCCCATTTGCCTTGCAAAAAAAAAACTAAAAAAAAAATAAAGTATAAGAGCCTTTACTCATCTAACCTGGAAGGGGAGCATGGAATTGGCTGGCTGAAAACTGGCTTTAGTTTTGGGCAGGGCTCTCTCCAACCCTTGCACTGACTTCAATACTGGCAGACTTGGTTAATTAAGTATTTACAGGGATGGATGGAGCCTGTATTTGCTCCTAGATGGTCAAACTTGCTATGGGTGTTCTCTGTTCACTATGTCCATGAAGAAATTTCATATATATATATGAAAGGGGTTGGGGGACCAGTCCCTGCCTTCAAGGAGTTACAATTTAATGGAGGAGACTATATGTAAGTAACTAGGTGCCTAGAAGACACATGTAATCCCAGTGCCAAAGCCCATTGGTATGGGTCTTTCTCCTTATCAATGGAGAAGGATGCCCTGCCCTGAGTGAGAAGCAGGGAAAGGGTAGCAAGAGAGGAGACAGTTTCATCTCTTCAGTCTTGAGTCTTCTGCAGTTGCTGAGTCTTTTAAGACTTCAAGGCTTTTTGACTTCCAGCTTTGAGTATGAACCTTATTTCAGGTTGTTGAAAGAAGTCTCTGAGAAGATATGAAAAGAGTTAGATGTCTCCATTATGTCCCTGTTCCTAACTTGCTACACTAGAAACTCCAGGAAACATTCCCTTGGATGAGATCCAGGATCCTCTCTCTTGCTTGAGATATCTCCCATGGGAATTGTTTCTTCACTCCCTATAATTTTAGGTATACCTTCTCTGATATCTGTTTTACTATTAAAACAAAAGTAAATGTATAATAGGTTTCTTGGTTACTTGTTATATGTGTTCATTGTAGAACTGACATTTGATGGGGAAAGGATCAAGCTTTGGATATAGATCTTGGAGTCCTACTTCCCCTAATAGTGAATGGATGTTAGCTTGAACCTGAAAATGCCCCAATGGTGAACAGAAGTTAGTTTGAACCTGAAAATCACATCTCCTAGATGAAATATTTATAGGGACAGATACACACATACACACACACACACACACACACACACACACACATCTATCTATCTATCTATCATCTATCTATCTATCCATATATATATAAACTCTGGCCTACAACCTCTAAGAAGAGCACAGTAGTCTTTAGATCCAACTTTTTGCTTGTCCTTCTGGAAAGAATTAAAGTCTCTCTTGCAAAAGGGGTGATGGAAGAAGAGGACAGAGATATCTATTGTGCCTCTCTTCCAGTCACATAACACCCCCGTGATATAGATGGGGGGATAGTCCTTGCTATGTATATAGACAGAAAAGATGAAGGTAATATTAAATTTGATGCATTAGCTGCTGGGGAGACACCAGGAATGGACCTCTTGTAGAAGGTTGGATTTGAGCTGAGTCTGGAAACCAGGGCACAAGCAAGTGGAGAGGGAATCATTTTCTGGTGGTTGGCCAACCAAAAGTTTTCTTTTGGTAAAATTCAATGACCTTTCCCCCCTCCAGTTCCCATCCTTCTTGACTTCTCTGTGGCATCTGACCCTGGGAAGAGGCACTCCTGTCTTCTCAAAATCTGCTCTCCATTTGGGCTTCTCTATCATTGTACAAGAAGTCTTGGCTCCCCTGCCCACTTTGACCACTTTTGTTTTTTTCCTCTATTTCCCCAATTTCCCTATTTCATAGATTCAAGAGATATTAGAGATAGAAATGATCTTAAAGATGATCTAGTTCAACCATTTCTTTCTCCAGAAGAGGAAGTGACTTGACCAAGGTCATACTGATAGAAGAAGAAAGACATTAGAACTCAGGTCTGATGACTCTCAGTCTCTGTAAGATTATCAAGGGCAAACACAGTGCTTTGTGCATATGGTAGATGTTAAATAAATGCTTGTAGAATGATTGAATAATAATGAAAGACTTCTGATAGGTATCACTCCTGAGCTGAGAAAAGTTAAGAATTGCTAAGGATTCTAAGTTGCAGAGACAAGAAAGAAAATTCCAGGCACAGGGTACAGCCTGGGCATATCATATATGAGGAAAAGCAAGTCAGTCAGTTTAACTGGAACAGAGAGTTCATGAACAGGAGTGATACAAAGTAAGTCTGGAAAGACTGTATAGAGTTAGACTGTGAAGGAGTATAACCAGAGGCAACACAACCCTAGGAGGTAGATGCTATTGTTACCCCCATTATAAAGAGGCAGTGGATAGAGTACAGGGCATGGAGTCAAGAAAGCTCATCTCCTTGAGTTCATTTAACTTTTTTTTTTTTAGGTTTTTGCAAGGCAAACGGGGTTAAGTGGCTTGCCCAAGGCCACACAGCTAGGTCATTATTAAGTGTCTGAGACTGGATTTGAACTCAGGTCCTCCTGACTCCAGGGCCGGTGCTTTATCCACTACGCCACCTAGCTTCCCCTCATCTCCTTGAGTTCAAATCTGGTCTCAGACACTTATTAGCTGGGTGAACCTGGGCAAGTCACTTATCCCTTTTGCCTCAGTCTCCTCATCTGTAAAATGAGCTCGAGAAGGAAATGGCAAACCACTCCAGTATCTTGCCAAGAAAAACCCCAAATGGGGTCACAATATTGGATGCAACTGAATAACAATAACAAGAAATGGAAGAAAAACTGAGGCTGAGGGAATTTATTCAGGTTGCCCAGAATCATACGGATAAGAAATGGTCCTCCTCACTCCTCCCAACTGTCTCTAACGCTCTTTAGTTGGCACTTGAGTTATAGAGAAGAGCTGGCGCAGGGGCCTGCGGATCTAGCTGAATAGTAGAGATACTGCCCAGGAGAGGGCAGTGTGAAGACACCTGGAGTCCTAAGGACAGACACCTGCGGCGCCCTCGGTCCAGGATGAAGTATGGCGCCCCCTCGTGGCCAGAGAAGTTGTCTTGGTCATGTGCATCCTCAATGTGAGTGTTGTAATTCACCCTCACCACCCTCCCCATTCCCCCAGGTATTTATGGCAGACTTTACCCCAGATTTGGGGGAAGGAGGGAGGGAAGAGGAGCTATATAGCTTGTAGCTATGGTTCTTCCTATATCGTTTAAGAGAGATAATGTGTCTCACATGAGTATCTTCTTTTCCACCACTGCCTCAAGTCTTTCCCTGCTTCAATATATTGACCATCTTTAAATCCCAACCAAAGTTCTATCTTTTTCCTGGAAGCCTTCCCCAACCTCTCTCGCTTTTTAAAAAACTAATTTATTTTCTTTTTAAAATCCCCGCCCAGCTACATGCAAAAGTAAATTTCAATATTTACATCCAAAACCTTGTGTTCCAAGTTCTCTCCCTTCCTCCCACCCTACTCCCCCATTGAGAAAGTAAGTTACTTGATGTAGGTTAACAATGTGTAGCCATGAAAAACATTACTACAATAGTCATGTTGTAAAAGTTAATATAACCCCC